>NW_005187587.1:973284-986350 GCF_000239375.1 Pundamilia nyererei
GGAGCCAGTGATGACAAACATAATTTTTCTGACACCTCGTATGAGAGCTGCACCGTGGCTCCTGATTCTAGCTCTAATCTGAGGCTCCCAGCTACACCACATTATACATGTGTCCACCATGTACTGCGATGATGCGTTTGTGAAGCCATCTGTCACGTTAACATGCTGTCATATACACTCATCTGTTCTCTTGCAGATGATCAAAAAGGATCTGAAGAAATACTCAAAGATCTTTGAGCAGAAGGATCGTCTGAGCCAGTCCAAGGCTTCTAAGGTTTGACCTGTTTATATATTTATATTTTAACTTATCTTTGGGAGAGTTTGTTGGAAATGCTTTTCCCAATTTTTCATGTGCTGTCCCCCACCTCTTCCATCAGCATTGGATAGGCCCCTTTTTATTGTCCTGTTAATTTGCAAGTTAATCATCTCCTGTATCTCTTTAAAGAAATTTAAAGCGTTTTGCTAACTTTTATATTGACTCTATAGTATAATTCACTGAGGCTGCTAACACTTTACATGCTTTCATGGTAATACAAGCTGTGTGTTCACACTGAAATGTAAGCTTTGTGGGTTATGATGCTGAACTCTGCTCTGTGTGAGTAGGATCTGGTGGACAAGCGGAGGGCAATGATGGAAGACTACCGACGGTACAGGGAGGAGGCGCTGAAGATTTATCAAGAACAGAAGAGCATTCGCCTCGAGCTCAGAGGAGGTGGGACCTCTCACTGTTATCTCACTCACTGTTAACTTGCCTTTGAGGCTTTTTCTTAAGAGTGCTGAAATTTTTGTGTCATGTAGGAGTGGGCACAGATGAGCCGGACAGCAATGTGGACGACTGGGAGGAAGAGACCATTGAGTTTTTTATCAACGAAGAAATCATTCCCATTGGAGATCTGTAGTCCCCTACGCAGGTAACACACTGCACAGGTTGTTGTGGAGTCTTGTCAGCTATTTGTCTTGCACCCTTTGATTTCACTGTGGAGATGTGTTCATATTTTAAACATCCGGCTATAAAACTTTACATTAGTCCACATAATACGGCTGCATATAAATTAGGGGATGCATGTTGTCTTCAGTTTTAATCTGAAGTGGCGAACAGAAAAATTAATGCCATTCCCGCATGCTCATACAGTCAGCAGCATCTTCATCACCCTCCCTTTTGCTCACAGTCTCACTCTGCATTTCCGCTCTTGTCTTCCCCTTCAGTCCATCCGTTTTTGTGTGGAAGGAGGAGAGAGGAGCTACGTCATTGATTGGAGAAGGACGACGACCACGCTGTGAATCTTGGGGCTTCATCTCAGGCCGCAACGTTCAACTCATCATCAAAGTGCGCCTTACGGATCAGCAGCTTCATCGAGAGACAAAAGAGAATACTTTGTATTGCCTAATTTCTCTTTGTCTCTCAGCATCATCTTCCCCATTTTTTTTTCCTCTGTGGACTTTGATATTCAGCAAAACTGCCTCCTACTCTGTTCATTAGTTGGAGTCTCAGTGTCTAATCTCAAACTCCATCCTGTTTTGGACCTTCCTCAACCCCCCCTGGGGATTTATTTTGAACTAGCCTCACCATGCTAGTCTGTTGTTACAGGGCAGCACAGAGTGCCATACCATTCAGGGGTGGAGGTGTTGTGAATAAACAAGTAGCCTTGTTAATAAATGTGCTGATGTGGCGCTATAGTGGCCTGTATCCTCCTCCTTTCAGACTAGGCTTTCACACAGGGAGGGGGCGCGCAGTGGGAAAACCTTTAAATAAACAAACAGAATACCACCTGACTCTGTCTCACGGTTTGGTTATTATTAGAGTGAGTCCATTCAAATATGGATTGGTCACATGATTGCATGTGATATCAGAAAGCTAACAGAAAATTAACCTGCATCAGTCTGGAGCAGTGTTTACACAGTAAATATGCCAAAACTGCTGCGGGCTTGATAAAATAATTCAAAGATGTACATGGCCGTTGTCGTTCACTGATGTCTAATAAAATATTACTGCGTACCCTGATCATACTAATTAGGGCATGTGGATTATTGATAATCTGGATTATTGGTAAAGATGCTAAGATTAAAATTGTAATTGTTTATTATATTTCTGTATCTGATTCTTTGCTGTTTCACCTTATGATTCCTGAGGGGAGGGGGCGGGGTATAGGCCAGCTTGTCATCAAATCACATCAGGATATAAAAGCTGTTCTTACTCACATGCAGCACCCTCCAGGAGACACATGTACAGCAGAAGTACTGTGATTTAGATTGTGTTTCCTGAGTAATTAAGGCAGAACAGGGCATAATCGCCCACTAACTGTGAATATTCCACACAATTACACATGCTAATTTCACACCAGTGCAGGTTTTGTACTAGTGAGATGTCTAATTGACGTCCAAACCTGCTGCATTGGTCATTTAAACTGTTAATGCACCTCCACGGAGTATTTTCTAAAATAAATGATGTTTGGGTGTGCATGTGAAATCCACTGCAAGGAAAACACCGATCCTGATCATGGACAGTGCTGGTTCTCAGCTGAAACAAGTTCCTTCAACTGGGCCAAATGTGACAGCTACAGATGTAGAAAAGTGTCAAGACAAAAGTACCAATCAGCATCAACAGGTTTGCTCACATCTCTTCAGTATTAACAGCATCACAGTCACATGTACTTTTTCTCCATTAGACATGAGTTTGTTTACATCCAATCAGGTGAGTGTTTACTGTGTTTTGTTTTGTCTTTAGCTCACTGCAGTTAAGAATATAAAACGACTGCAAATCTTTGTTGTTTGTAGGGGGAAAAAGATCCATCTCATAAACAGATGACTTCAGCCTCAAGCGTGGCAGCTAAATGCAGGGCTGTGTTTGAGCCTAAACTCAGACGTCATCTAGCTGCCACTGAATTTGCCTTTGAAAGCCATAAATTGCAGTGAAATTGTGCCCATTTCTGCTCAAATGATTTTAATATTCCCACATTTCGCTGTACTTAAAATATTTGTAAGCTAAGGTCACTTGCTCTTTTGTATCTGCTGTTTGAGTTTTGTGGCCTTGAAGTATTTGCATCAACCAAAATCATGGGTTTTCCTCTCGCTCTGTTCCTGTAGATACCTGGCCTGTCATTAAGGTGAAATTCTAGCCTTGGCTTTTTCCACAGATTTGAAAGTCATCCATACCTTCACCCCAAGGCCATATGACTTGCTTGCAAAAAATAAAACAAAGTGGGCCATAATTTCTACAATAAAACATTAAATAGTCTAAATGTGCTCGATAGGAAGGCCTTAAATACAGTAGTTTGGTTTTCTCATCAACACTTGCGTCATTGTTATTGTGAAAAACCCTTTCAGACCTCAACATACAGCTGACGTCCTAGCACCATTTGGGTTCATTAGTCTTGCATGGCTAATTCCCAATGGGAGCGGGAGGCCACTGTTCAGCCACAATATAGACTCTATGCTGCACGGATCTCATTAACCTCCCAAATATCTGCACATACTTTTAAACACTTTCACTGTGAAATACTCTTATTATCAAAGACGTTATCTACCAGTTAGCCATGTCACTAAATGTTCCACAAACCACCTGAAGAAATGTGGCTTAACCACAGTCATAAATCAGTTTTGTATCTGCAAATTAAACGCTTAAAGTGTGCATGTTTTAACTGGATAATTGTGGGTGAAATTTTGAACTCTTTCAAATAACTGAATAAAAAATACATGAATAAGTAAAATTTGCAGACAATGTGCGCTTTATTATGAAGGAGGTCCTGTTTAAACCCAAAAAAAAGAGAGAAATTTTACTGAGAAAAATCAAGTTTTTTAAAAAAAAAATTGAAACTTTTTGACTGTACAGAAATTACCAGATTATAAAACAAGTTCAAATTCAGACTTACTGAGAAAAAAAAAAAAATCATAGTTTAACATATGAAAGTTGGCTTTTTATTCAAACAACAAAGAAAGTATAAGCTACTGTGTCTTCAAATAGAAGTCAAATTTGATGACATACTGAATAAAAATTTTGATACTAAGTCCCAAATATGGTTTCCTGAAATTAAAAAATGTTAAATTATAAGATAGAATGTCGACTTCCTGTCTCATAGTTCTTCTTATTTTATGAATGGTTAAGACTGTGTTATATGACATTTCTGTCTCTCAGCAGCTGCTCATCTGATCCACTGCAGACTTGGGACCTTATTATCAGCAATGTCAAATCTGAGGTCCTTTCAATGAACGCTTGTTACATTTTAGCTCACAGTTGTTCTCTGTTAACCAGATGACACTCACTGACTTTAATGCATTCCAAAACATCTCATTACTAATTTTAGTTTACACAACCAAGTGCCCAGTCTGAACCTTTAGCCTAGGCGTGTTTAAACTTTAATCCTAAAACCAAGTCTCCAAGAAGCAATTTCAGATTAATAAATACATTTTTATTTTAGGCAAATAAAAATGGAGTAAATACCAAATGCACTTTTTAAATCACAATTTTATAGAAAAAAGTCATACAAAGCTACCTGGCCCTGTGTGGAGAAGTAATTGCCATCTAAACCTAATTGCTGGTTTTGCCATCTTTGGCAGCAAGAACTGCAATCAAGTGTTTGCAGTAGCTGACAATGAGTCTTTCACATCAGCGTGGAGGAATTTAGGCCCACAGAACTGTTTTAATACAGCCACATAGGAAGGTTTTCCAGCATGAACGGCCTGCTAATGGTCATTCTAGAACACCAAAATTGGATTCGAGTACAGACTAGACCACTCCAAAACCTTCATTTTGTTTTTCTGAGCCATTCAGCGGGAGGCTTGATGTAGTGTGTTGGATCATTGTCCTCCTGTCTAACCCAAGGGTGCTTCCGCTTCAAAGCATGAGACATTCTTCTCCATGATTTTCTGGTAGAGAGCAGAATTCATGTTTCCGTCAATTACTTTTCCATGTCCTGAAGCAGCAATCCAGCCCCAGACCACCACCACCAACTTGTTTAACTGTTGCAATGATGTTCTTTTTATGAAAGGCTGTGTTAGTTTCAGTGTTTGTCTCGTCAGTCCACAGAATATTTTCCCAAAAGTCCCAAAAGCTTTTGTGCCCCCCCCCCTTTTTTTTTCCAGCAGTGGTTTTTACCTTAATCTCTCCCATTGTTGCCATTAACTTTGTTTCTCAGCTACGTCCTTAGATTGTGACATGAAGTGTTGCTTTTTGAGCTCTCTGAGCTCTACTTTACCTTGTCAGACAGGTTTTGTTTAAGTGGGATGTCTTGATTCAACATGCCTTGCAATTATCAGGCGCGGGTGTGGCTAGTGAAACTGAAATTGGGGGTATGAGTTTGCTGAATGGCAATTACTTTTCACATACAGACCAGGCAGATTTATATAGGTTTATTTTTCCCCATAATAAAACTAGATAATGTATAAAATATAAATACTTAATTTAAAGCACTGTAGCGGAATAAAAAAAACACCAAATCTTTATGCTTTTGAAATGTAATTTTCGTTATATCTGTTCTCTTTTCAAAACACTGACTTTATTATTGTCTGCATGTGAAGCACTTAGAGGATAAGAGTACACTGTAGCTACAAAAAGACGGATTATGCTCTCCCCGGGCTCTGGACCAACAGAGATTTATAATTATTTTAGTTTTTCCCTGGAAGTCCCAAGACCAGTGTGGGAAAAGAAAAATGTGTGTGTTGGGGGGGGCGGGTTGGAACACGTGGAATAGTGCGTGGCTGGATTCTGAAAACAAAAATCTATTTTCAAAATCTCGCGAGCCTTTCCTCATTATAGGGCTCATTCCGTCGTCGCTGCTGCTCTGTCTCGCCCTACCTCCCGCCCGCTTGGTCTCATCACCGGGGCAGCCGGACACAGCGACAGAGACGGGGAGAGAGAGCGAGAGAAGCGGACTGACTATGGAGCTCCTCTGCAGGGTGATATGAAGGATTTAGGTCATGAGCCGTTTTTTTTTAATTTATTTTTTCCCTCACAGACAGATTAATGTTCAGACCGGCTTAAATTGCTGCCGTGATGCTCCCTGAGTGAGAGGCGTAAAAGAAACAAAAGGAGGCTTTCCTGCTCCTCAGAGCCTGGGTATGATGAGCGGAGTGTGAGCGGATGAAAGTGTGGAGAGAAAGAGGTGCAGTCCTTCTGTGGTTGGCTGCTGCAGGGAAGGAGAAGCTGGAAGAGTCCCGTTTGCGTGAGAGAGAAGGGACTGGCCGGTGCGGCCGCAGAAAGGGCGCATTGTAACCTCTGTAGGTTACTCTGTAAACTGAGGTTGTTTCCGTCCGACGGCCGGGAGGAGGTCACGGTGAGTCTGCTGCTAAACGAGGAAAATATTAACAGAGATAATAAAGCCTAGTAAGCTGCTTTCAGTGAGAAATGATTAAGATATTCTAAGGGAAGTAGGGCGAAGGGCCTGCAGCTTGTCACTGAACATTTGAAGTTTTGGATCTTTTCCGTTGATCTCTGCGCGTGCCTTTGCGCGCGCGTGCGCTTGTGTGTAGCGCGTGGCAAGACTGAAGAGACTGTGTGGATGTTTGATTTTCCAGACAGGCTCGTCTTGTCTTCGCGGAGTTTAAATTTAAACCAATGAGAGGAAAAACGCTGCGGAAAAAAACAACTTTCGCTGGAGGATGCTTCTTGCCCTGTCTGAATTTTTTTCTTCTGGTTTTAAAAGGCACCATAATTTTTTTCCACTATAGCAGATGTTTTTTATGGGACAAACAATCAGGGATGTGAACCCTTAAGCAGCCCCTGGTTTGAAGCTGCTTCATCAGCATAACCATTTGTTCACATCTCCCTGTGACAGCTGGGCGCCCCAGGGTGCAGCCTGAGGTTCTCACGGCCTCTGGTTGACATGACACAGGTCAGGAACACAGCCTGGCCTATCATAAAGCCCGGCATCAAGTTAGTAAGATACTCTGGCAGCTGTTCTCTTTAAAATGGAAACAAATGCCATAGAGTACTGTGCACCACTGTGCACATCCACCCAGCCATTTTCTTCCCTTATCCAGTTTAGTGTCATCAGGTGAAGGTCGAGCTTCATCTGTTCACCACCACAGTGAATTTTAAGTCAAACAATCAGATAAATCCACAATACATGCTTTGCAAATCAGTCAAAATCGATATTTTTCTCAGGAAAACCACCACAGGGGCACGTTTAGCACTGTGCTGCTTCACATTCCTCTTTTTAACAGTGCTCTGTAAGCATTTGAGAGCTGAGGAGTACTTTTGAAACCACCCTAACGTGATTTCCAGCACGTCTCTCTGAAATCTGCGTTAGTGGGGTCTTCGCACACTCCACATCTGCTCTGTTATGACTGTTACTGTGCTTCTTTGCTACTAATAGTTTTACTTTTTGGTGTGTGTAAATGGGATGGAAGAGGTGTAAAATGATTTTAATGGATTTAAAAAAAAAAAGTGTGGTATTTCAGTTTTTTAAATCTGGTGGTTTCATTGCTTCAGTTTTTTTTTTATTTCTTACAAACTTGAACATTTTAACCACAGTCTAAATGTGCCTAGTAAGGCTATAAATGAGAAGCCGAGGTTTAGTAATGTTTCCTGTGTTTTTTTTCTTTCTTTCTTTTTTTTAAGTTGAATCTTTCAAACAGGAAGTCTGTCCTTCCGTAAGGCGGCCACAATGGAGCTGAGATAAACTCTTCCTCTTTTATTCACCAATTACGGCTCTTGCTGCACTATAAACATGGGAACATGGCGTGGTCTCCGAGTGGCTTTCATCATGGGATCTTTGTTTATGATCCTGCTTATCATTGTCTACTGGGATGATGTTGGGGGCTTTAGTCTCTACCCGCTGAAGGACCCCAAACACGAGGTGCTTCAGTCCGGATGCTGTGCCCCGACGACTATGAGCCCGCCTCAGACTACGCCCGCCAGCAGAGCCCACACGACTTCTTCCTCCATTGTTTCCACCACCGCTTCTAGTGCTTCATTTAGCCCAAAGGAAGCGGCTCAGGAACATACGGAGGAAGGGAAGGGGAAGCAAAATCATGCACAGAGGAAGGAGGAAACAAAGGAGGATGTAGAGATGGAGATCTCTGCTTATGATAGGGAACAGGAGGCGCGAAAGAAGAGGATTGACGACGTGTGTTCAGGGAAGGAAGACGTGGAAGTCCCCGAAAGGACTCGGCCTTTTTCACAGATCCCCAACAGGGAACTGGATCACCTGATAGTGGACGATACACACCAGATTATCTACTGCTACGTTCCCAAGGTACTGCTGCCTCAGTGAGTGATTATGTGTGGTGTGGGGTGTATATGGGTGGCGAGTCAGTTCACTGTGTGGGGAAAGTAACAAGAGGAGAAGCAGATGTTTAAATCACACTGCTTCATTATTGTTCTTCTCCTTTATTGTCCCCGTTGTCTTTTAAATGGTTTCCTTTTTCTTCCCTCTTCTCTGCCTTGCTGCTGATCTCTGTTTAGGTGGCGTGCACCAACTGGAAGCGAGTGATGGTGGTTCTGTCTCAGTCTCTGATCTCAAGCTCCTCAGGGAAACCCTACACTGACCCAGAGGCTGTACCTGCTGACCTTGTACACAACTCCACGTTGCATCTAACATTTGCCAAGTATGACACACAAATATTGAACCTATAACACGGACAAATATTAGATCAGTTTTGGTGATGTGTTTGCACCGTTATAATAACTCTTTACTTTTGTAAATATTTAATTTGGTGAAATGAAAACTGGTTTATCAGGTTTTTAATGATGAGTAAAATCTCACATCATGATTTCTGTATCTATTTTTTGTGCTCTGTGCCCTTGTTTTACCATGCACGGCAAATATTGTGATTTCGGTCTATTCTAATCCAAACTATAAATTGGTTTATTGCTTTAGCTTCATCTTAGCTTGCCATTTATACCACCACCAGCTCATTTCTCTAAAAAATATTATACGTATCAGTTTCAGCTTTATAATAACTATCCAAGTACTGTTGATGTGATAAATGTTCATTTAGTAGTGATTAGACTTGTGAAAAAGAAAAAGAAAGTACTTCTTTCAAATCTAAGATTTTACTTATCAGGAGTCAGGACATAAAATATATCTAGTCACTATCAGGCTCTAAAATTAATTAAATGGGATCTGAGCTGAACAATAACAGACAACTTATAACCCAGTATCATTATTTATTTGCATGGGAAAACCTGGCCGCACACCGTGATTCAGTTGGGTGTAAAACCAGTTTCACTTGAATAACTTGAAGTAATTATTTTCTATTTGACTTTATCAGTTTCGAACATTGATATGGATGAGCTTTGGCTTCTTTACAGAGTTGCTAAAGTTCATTGAGGTACGCGGGAATTCATTTATGCACAGCCAGGGTACAAAAGCCGATGCTCTGGATTGTTTCCCCTCCCCCTTTCCAACAAGCCAAAAAGAGAGTGAAAACTACATTAACTAAATAAAAGAGAAATTAACTGGATTCACAGCGTTAGAAGACTCAAAACTGTCCTAGAAATACTTTCTGCCAGCCACTCGCCTGATCATTGACATCAGAATTTCTTCTTTCAAGTTGTAGTAATGCAGCTGGATACTGGGGCTGCTGTCTGCCACATTTTGCAGAAACTTGCTGTGATGAAAAGTTACATGCAGAATAAATCACACCCACAGTTTCCTGGCTTTGCAGTGATGGGCTGATAGAGAGGGGCGGACAACCACACATGGAAAACATTCAGTCCTAATCTGAGCATCATTCATTGTATCATTCACAAGTTAGAACCTGTGGGTTGTGATGCTGTAAAAGATGTTACAGAGCCAAGTCATTTATTTATCAATAGCATCTCAAAAGTATGCTGCAGATCGGAGTACACGCGCAGAGGTCCCCGTCCAGAGATAAGCAGCCGCGAGTAAATGACGTGCTGAAGGAAAGCAGTTTGTCATCAAAGCAAACTGTTGTCTGTTTGAGATGAAGAGATCTACTGTATTAAAGCTGTAATTGTAAATTTGCCAGCATTTTGTGCTGCTGTAATTTGGGCTTATTTCTCATTAATGTTGAAGTTAAATGCCACAGCTAGCCAAGTTTAAGTCTTTTGACCGGATCACCTGTGTCTGAAGAGCGAAAAATCAGACTGTTAATCCTCATAGTGGTTCTCATTTAAAAATATCTTACAATATTATTGTAAAAGCTGTGGATAAATGTTTAAGTTCTGAACTTTTCGTTGTTTAATTACACAATTCATGAATGAGAGCGGTAATAAATATCCTAACAGGTTTTAGAGGATCTGGGACTATTTAATTATTTTCTAGGTTCATCTTGGCTCAGCCCCCGCTGTTGTTTTCACAAATCCCACTTTATGCACAGCTCTCTTAAAGTTCTGTCACAGCATTTCAGTCAGGTTGAAGTCTGGGCTTTGACTGAGCCTTTGCAATGCTTGGATTATTTTCTTTTTCAACTATTCTGTTATAGATTCACTGCGGCGCGTGGGATCATTGACCTGTCGCATGATCCAATTTCAGATCCAATGTCAGACAGCTGGCCTCGTATTTGACGCCATAATTCTTTGGTACACAGAGTTTCATATTCAGCCCAGTGACTGCAGAGTGTCCAGGTTGTGGTTTGTTCAGCTGCAAACCTAAACTGTGCTGCCAGGTTCTTTTTAGTGAGAAAACACTTTTCCTGGTTACCCTTCCAAACTTACAAGACATACTTGTTCAGTCTTTTGCTAATTGCGCTCTCATATTTACATATTTATACATTTAAAATTATATTTTCTTTCTAATTCTTGCTTCCTGAATTATATTTCAGAATCCACACTGCACAAACAAAGCTATTTCATTAGCATTCCTGAGCTGATCTGAGCCTGTTTCTTGTGATTTATTGCTATAATAGCAGAATGACCTTGGTGTCCTCAACAGTACCACTTTTTTCCTACTCTGAAATTAAGTTGCTCATTCTAATAATTTTTGCACTCTAATGGTCTCGGCCTTAATCCTACCTCCAGGGAAGAGTCAATGATTTGAGAATAATTGAGATATTGGCATTTACTTTTTAATTAGTGAGCACCAGAAAGAAGAACGGCAAATGCTAAACAGGTGATGCTTACTATAAATACATCACTGTAGCTCTTCAGAACACTCTGCCTGCTTAGTTTCTTGGGAAAAATGTCGATAAGTCATAAATAAAATTGTCTCCTTAAGCCACACAAGGAAATCAAGACCACCATAGTTTTAAATAACCAAGTCCTCATGCAAAATGTTCTGGAACAGGAAGGCTGCACAGCCAAGAAAAATATATACTCCAAGATGAATGTCTCCCAAACAACTTTCTGAAATGTGAACTGGACTGAATTGAAAGTATGTCAAGCATTAATAAAAAGGAAGATTCCCCAAAACCTGGAAGTAATTATATTCTCACTTTAAGTTATTTAAAAATGTGTTTCGCAAACAAAATGTGTGAGTTGACGCTTGGAAGGCCGAGCGGAAAGGACAGGCGGAGCTTGGTGCTGCAGCACAGGCAGACCGCTCTGTAGCCCATTGAAGTCGAACATGTGTTTTCCTGTCTGCGTCGTTACACAAGACCTATCCCTTTCCCCTTTGGATGTGATCTGGCTTTGTTCTTCATTCATCTTGTGACTCAGCCACAAATTATCACAGAATTCAGACATGCAGAGTTTGTGTATCCAAGTCATATCTAACTATCACAACTTGAAAAGGAGGTAACCCCAGAACAAGATCTTTAACAGTGCTTTTTATGTGTATTTCTAGATTTTGGCGCCGTTATGGTTCCCTGTCCCGCCACTTGATGGCACTGAAGCTCCAGCATTACACCAAGTTTCTGTTTGTACGCGACCCTTTTGTGCGTCTTATCTCTGCCTTCAGGAACAAGTTTGGAAGGTGTGTGTTTGCTGTTCAAGGAAATGTGCTTCACTTTGCATTAAACAGTAGCCCATGTCATTGATGAATCACTGAAGTGTGCGTATTTGTGTGTGTTTTAAGGCCCAACCAGGACTTCTACAGGCAGTTTGGTTCAGTTATGCTGCGCCGTTATGGCAATGTGTCTGGGGATTTGCCAGAGACCGCGGCCGAGGCATTTAAGGCAGGAATCAAACCAACATTTCAGCAGTTTATCACATACTTGCTAGATCCAGAGACTGAGAAAGAGAGCATCTTCAACGAACACTGGCGGCAGGTGATTGCCTCACACAAACAGACGCATGCATTTTAACACGTGCAGGTTAAGGAAAGATCGTTCATTAAAATCATGGGGTGTATTTAACACATTTATTAGACCATCACCCACTGTAAAGCTTATTCCACAGCTTCCATAAATTAACAGTACTGGTAGCTACTTAAAAAACCTTCTTATAATAGGTAATCCACCCAATGATATTTTTAATACTAAAATATAATTATTGTGTCATCCAAAAAAAAAAAAAACAGAGGAGAAAAAACTGTAAAACACATGATTATTTTTTGATTAAGATGCCAAATCATTTATTTGAATTCCTGAACAGGAAAATCTGGTAGTGGTCGAATTTTATGCTTGATTACTTTCAGACTTCTTAGAGAAGTCCTGGTCAACAGTATAAAAATGAATTCAGCTTGTTATTTAACTACAAATAAAATAATTTCTTGGTTTTAAACTCGTTTTTGGCAGATTTCTAAAATATTTGTGTTTCTTTCTGCTGGCAGACAAATGGCAAATGATCTGACATATTGAGTATTGTTTCACTACCTGGTCATTAACAGGTGAATTAGCATAGCGTTATTCACATTTTATCAGTTTAACACTTTCAAGTTTCTGAGTTTTGATGATTTTAAACATTTCAAGTATGAATGTTTCATATTTAAGGGTTTACGTGGACTTGCTTCACATCCTTTGAATGAATTTAGTTGTCAAAAGATGGACCATACAGTTTGTACTAATGCAACGTGCATTAGTACAAACTAGAGATGGCACGATACCACTTTTTTATGTCCGATACCAATACCGATATCATAAATTTGGATATCTGCCGATACCGATATGAATCCGATATATTGTTTTTTAATCAACAAAACTGTTTTTTTTAAATATCTTGCTGCATTTTGTATAAGTTCATACTCAAGTTTAAAACAACAACTACACTAAAGCTATTCTGTTATAC
>NW_005187587.1:987353-992355 GCF_000239375.1 Pundamilia nyererei
GTGATATTTAATGGATCGGATTACATTTTTTATTTTTCTCCGATATCCGATCCAGTAATTTAGGTCAGTATCGGACCGATACCGATACGTAATATCGGATCGGTCCATCTCTAGTACAAACACAACGGTGCAATGTATTTGGACAAACTGTGCTGTCAGTAAAGGAAACTACACACTGGAACAGCATAACAATGGCAATAAAGCAGCACTTTCCCTATAATAGGTGATTTCTAGGCTTTACCTTGAGTTTTTTAGCACAATACCTGCATCACAGTTATATCTCAGCCATATTAGATATTCAGAAAGAGAGATGAGATGAACCCAGGTGAGATATTCAGAATGAGGGGACAATAGCTAAAAAGAAAGGACAGTAGTTAGCTGGAGAGCTATGTTTTGAAATAGAGATCAAATAAAATATTACATAATTGGTATTATCAAAGCACCTCACAGTGAAGTGCTGCATGTCTGATGGAATACATAAATATAAAGTGAAGGAACATTGTGAAAACACATCAGATCTCAATGGGGAGAAATTCATGCTGGACATCTCTACTATTATGGACTAGATAATATGTTAGGAACCAAGGGATGTCACCTTGTTGATGGAAATGAAATAACAACAACTCATAATGTTGTTTGAGTTGTTGTTATTTAGCCCCCCGTGTGCTTGTATATCTGCCTGTCAAAGTTGGGGCATTCTCCTAATGAGATGATGTCCATGGACAAGGGCATTGCTGAGCTCCTGGACAGTCTGAGGTGCAACTGGCAGCACTGGGTGGAGTGAAACATAATGTCCCAGAGGTGTTGGACTTAGGTCAGGTGAGCGTGGGGGTCAGTCAATGGTATCAGTTCCTTAATCGTCCAGGAACTGCCAGCATACTCTTGTCATATGAGGCTGGGGATTATCGTGCACCAGGAGGACTCCAGGACCCACTGCACCAATGTAGGCTCTGACAGTCGGTCCAAGGATTTCATCCTGATACCTAATGACAGTCACCGTGCTGTTAGCCTAGCATACAGAAGTTTGTGCATCCCTCCAATGCTATGCCTCTCCAAACCATCACTGACCCACCATTTACCACAGGCATGCTGAACTATGTTACAGGCTGCATAACGTTCTCCACGACTTCCCCAGACTCTTTCACGTCTGTTACATGTGCTCAGGGTGAACCTGCTCTCATTTGTGAAAAGGGTAGGGTGCCAGTGGTGGACCTGACAATTCTGGTATTCTATGGCAAACGGCAGTCAGGCTCCACGGTGCCAGGTAGTGAGTACATTCACACCAGTGGCCTGGCTCTGGCAGTGCTCATCTTGTTCCTCCTTGCACAAAGCAGAAGATAACACTCCCACTTATGGGTTAAGGACCTTCTACGGCCCTGTCCAACTGTCAGAGAGTAACTCCAGAAGGCAGGCAATCTCCTCCATGACTTGATGCATGACTCTGATTAAATAGCGTTTCTTTATTTTTTTGTGTATTTTGGATGGATTAATGAGGAAGCCTGTGTATTCAAATCCATTTTAGTAATAAACACAAGAGTAGAGTTGTGTGTCTCCTTTTTTCTTGAATGCCAGTATATGAAAACAGTCAATTATTAGAGGCAGATAGACAAAGTCACAAACACACACAAACTAATGCAGTTTTTAAATGATACTCCTGCTTTTGCTGTGTTTCAGGTCTACCGTCTGTGCCACCCATGCCAGGTGAAGTATGACTTTATCGGAAAGCTAGAAACCCTGGAAACAGATGCAGAGCTCCTGTTGAAGCTTCTGAAGGTGGATCATCTGATACGGTTCCCCTCAGGGGCTCAAAACAAAACTGCAGCCAGCTGGGAAAGAGACTGGTTTGCACAGATTCCCATTTCAACACAGAGACAGTTGTACAAGCTGTATGAGCTGGACTTTGAGCTGTTTGGATACCCCAAACCTGACAGCGTGCTTCACCAGTAGACCATACCAAGCCAAAGGCTCGGACTCTGCACTGTGTGTAGCGCCTTCACCTTCCCTGCCTGCGCACAACGAGCACATGCCTTTAAAAAACAGTCTGTGAAGCTGTGTGTTTAATTTGTTTTATGCATACCTCAAAAGACAAAAGTGCCTGTCTGCATTATTTTATTTTTGACATTATATCATATCCAAAGTGCACCAGCTTACAAGTTACTTTATCCCAGTCTGTGTTTCCTCATGCAATGGCACTTTAAAGAGTATTTTTTGAATGCGGTATTTTGGTAAGTCATGAGTGAAGGTCTTGGGCTGCATGTTAGCTCACATTTCTGAGGGGGAAGTATGCAGAAAAATAAAGAGTTTTTAAATTACTGTGTGATCCTCTGTAGGTAATTTGTGTTTAAACTTTCTCAATTCAAAATTTGATTTTAATCTCTAATTACTTATCACTGGAAGTGCTACGAAGCTTGAGAAAACATCTATAAATCCTCTGTCTGCTTTGGTTCTGGAGGCATTTTGTCAAGTCTTCAGATCTCAGGTTGAGGAATAAGTGTTTTGCAAATTAGGAGGAACTGTCACTCATTTTTAAAAGATCCATTAAAGCCATTTTTTAAAAATCTGTATGTGAGTGCTTCATGAAAGTGGAGTAATAAATCCCTGGTCTATTTACCTTTAAGTATACTATAGAGGCAGAAGTTTGAATAAAATAGAACACATTAGTCCATCCATACTGCACAGTCTCGACACAAGTCACTTCACACTGATCTGAATCATTTGAGCATAAAGAATTCAGCTAACTCAAACGATGAACCTGTCTTGTTTCTACACAAAATAGACAACTTTGCAAAGAATCAGTTTTAAATTGTAACTCTAGGCACGTTGTTACTCACAAAAACACATACAATGTGTAACAAAAATAATATTTTCCCCATTTTCTTAGTTGATTGTACAAAAGTTCCAAAGTTCTATTTTTGACAGGCATAAAATAGAACTTTTGTATCAACAAGGTGATACCATTTCCCCCCTTAAAGTTTGTGAAAGTTGAATTCAAAAGAAGAAAAACTATAAAGATCAGATAAACCATATCTGAAAGTCGTGTATGTAAGAAATAAAAAAAACAAAAACAGTAAAGTCCTGACACAGGACCTGAGAAATCCCTTCAGCTGATCTATCTACTGTTCAGTGAAGCCTCAACAGGGGTGACCGACAAGAAGGCATTCTTCATGAAATAGATAGAAAGGCTGAGATATGCTAAATTACACAAGAACTGGACTGAAAACACAGAACACAGAAAAGTACAGTCTGATTTTGCTCCACCATTTAACCCTTGTGTTGTCCTTGTGTTGTCATCAAGAGTATGGGAATCCTGAGGACATTACAAGGGTTAATTCCAACTGGAAAGGATCTGATCAGCGTGACAGTGATCACAAACACACCTGACACAGCAGTAAAGCATACCTGAATAAAAAAACACAGTGGAACACTATCAGTCATTGATTGACCTCCCTGGAGCCCGGACCACAACATTACTGAAGCAATGTGGGATCATCTTACCAGAGGACAGAAGGTAGCCAACACCCAAAGAAGAGTTTTTGTCCTTCAAGAAGCCCAGAGAACTATTCCCGAAGATCACTTAAAGAAATTAAAAGAAAAGCTGCCTAAGAGAGTTCAGGCTGTTTTGAAGAATACCAAATATTGACCTACAGGCTACACAGAATTATAACAACTGCCTTATATACTGTATTTCCATCTATTTTTGGATGTTTAAAAAACCCCCACTGCATCTCTTTCCCATTTTCCAGTAATGAGACTAAAGATGATTTAATGGTAATGTATGATTCAAAGCCAAACTGAAATTAGATACTTAAAAACAACAACAACAACAAAACAATGTCTTTTTATTAAGAGTTTTTCCTTTATACATATACACAAAAAGAGAGGAAAATGATTACAGATGATCAGCACATTCGGGGTAATTAGCCCATACACTTAAGGTTGTGAGATAAAAAAGAAAAAAGAAAAGAAAAAGAAAAAAGTGAAATAAAGAAAAAGAGAGAAATGTAAACATAAGTATAATATTTCCCCAGATAACATAATCCCTGCAAAATAATCCCATTCATTCCCACCGAGGTCAGATACCTTTTTTAAAACTAAAAAATAACACAGTATTTCCTTCCCTGTATTAAAGTGAAGTGCAAGTATAATTCGTTATATTACCTAACTAAACGGACTTTCCACCACTGATAGGTGTGTATAGGCTTTTTCTGGGCGGGGTGCTGAGAGAGAACAAAAAACAATGCCTCCACTACTTTCGATTGCACAAAGACCCCCTCTTGTTGCGTTTACACCTGCCCTGTTGTCTTTTTCCACGTGTTCCAGCCATTTCCACAGTTCCTCCCCTTCTGCTCCAAATATCTCCTCTCATTGGTGTAGCTTCCTGTCACTGGGGTAGGTCTTTGAAAAGGGCCCGCCCACCTGTCCGCTTGACAGTTCGTTACTGACGTCACTGAATCCGTCCCATCACGGAAATATGGAGTAGTGACAGGAGATGTTACGCTGCGTTTGTTATGGCTTTAAAGCGGCACTTCGAGCTTTGAATGTTCGTTTTTAGTGGCTGTCCGCATGGATTTAGCGATGTTAAACGCCCGAGGTTAACTTACGAACAGTGGCTGGCAGGCGCTGGAAATGGAAAGAGACTTCGACCTCTGTTTTTAGTTCAGTACCGTCAGTTGTTCGTTTATTAAGAGCCATGAAACAAAGTGTTTTAGGGGTCATGGGGGCTGTGGGGCGCCTGATCCTGTCTCTTCTCCTGCTGTCGTTGGAAGGCAAGCTGGTTCAGGTAAACTTTGAGTTGTGTGGCGCTTTCTGCTTCTCTTGTTGTGAACACTGTTTTTGTGTTTCTATTTATGCCTAACGGAACTCCTAAATGGCATGTGTGTCTATTTCAGGCTCTAGCAAAGTTGCGGTGATATGATGGGACTTTTAACGTCTTTAGCTAGCTAGCTAGCTCACTCGTCAGAAGAAAGTTAATTGTGTGTGTGTGTGTGTGTGTGTGTGTGTG
>NW_005187587.1:992847-996381 GCF_000239375.1 Pundamilia nyererei
GTGTGTGTGTGTGTGTGTGTGTGTGTGTGTGTGTGTGTGTGTGTGTCTAATTTCTTCTGGCGACCCTTCAGGTTGGTGGGGTCAGATCAGTCACCCTTCCAGAGTCCCTCCTGTTTGTCTCCACTCTGGACGGTAGTCTGCATGCTGTCTCCAAACAGACAGGAGACATCAAATGGACTTTAAGAGAAGGTCTGTACACAAGGAGTCAGTACTGTTTACTCTGTTGTATTTAATTATTTTTTAAAAACATAAATCATGAAGTTGCTCTTCTAATTCTTTCAGACCCCATTATTCAAGTTCCTGTCTACCTCACAGAGTAAGTAACATAGAGACACACAGACATGGGGCCCTGAGTACCACTACTCAGAATAATAGCTTAACTTTCCTTAAAGTGTCCGTTTTCCGTTTTTGTGCTTTTAGACTTATCTCAGGAAGAGTGAGCCACAAGCCTTATCATCTAAATGCATAAACAGTTTACATAACTGGAAATTCTTCATCAAGTCTTGTGATTGCCTTTAAGCAAAGCATGGATCACACCAGAAAATCCTGTTTTAATAACAAACTCCAAACCTTAGTTTAAGACAAAGCTGATATATAATTAAGTTTGAATCATATATTGATAGGGCAGCACGGTGGTGTGATGGTGCCCTTTCTGTGTGGAGTTTACATGTTCTCCCCGTGTCTGTGGGGGTTCCTCCCACAGTCCCAAGACATGCAGTTAGGGGGGTTAGGTTAACTGGTGATTCCATATTGCCCATTTCTATAAGGAAGTTGTGTTATTGTTGTATAGATTGTATAGATATTCTCTTTCTAAATTTGTGCACATTTCATTTAGACCAGGTTTCCTCCCAGACCCCAATGATGGCAGTTTATATGTACTCGGTGGAAAGCACCAGGAAGGTTTGATGGTAAGGATGCTTGTTTGTGTTATATTTCTTATATTTAAAAAAAAAAAAAAGAACTTGTTTGATTTATTGTATTGATAAATCTGCAGAAACTGCCTTTTACCATCCCTGAGCTGGTACAGGCAGCTCCCTGCAGGAGCTCTGATGGGATACTCTATACAGGTCAGATTAGCACGTTTTTATTTATTTATTTTTTTATCACCATGTGTGAAACAGACTGTCATAAAAGGAGACTCTGACCTACATCGCTGCTGTTCATTAATAATCTTCGCAGGTAAAAAGCAGGATGTGTGGTTTGTGGTGGATCCTGAAACCGGTGAAAAGCAAACCAGTTTAACAACCTCCACCTCTGACTCCATCTGTCCCAACAGTCCCCTGCTCTACATTGGACGCACAGGTACGTCTGCACAGGTGGCTGCACCCGCTCGCGTGGTTGAGGGTTGAAGGTTGATGGGCGTCACTGTTTGTTTTTCCCAGAATATGTTGTTACCATGTTTGATACGAAGACACAAGAGCTGCGATGGAACGCCACATACAACGATTACTCTGCTCCGCCTTACGACGAGAAGCAAGACTACAGTACGTCCCTGCACGCACAATCAGTTGCTGAGTGTGAATACAGTTGGTTTGCCAGGATTATTGTGACATTGCACAAATGTAACTCATGATTATCCATTATTGTGTATTTTGATACAGACTCTAGGTTATATTTTACATGTAAACAGCTGGTTAAAATGATCCCAGACACTTCCAACACTAACCTGTTGCCTCTGGTTTCCTTATAGAAATGGCCCATCTTGTTTCCAGTGGTGATGGTCTTGTTGTGACAGTTGACAGAGAGTCAGGTAGGGGGAGGTGTGTGGTTTTATCCCTTTGTGAATATTTTAACATCTCATATGACTGATGTGTTCCTTAACAGTCATATTGAGGGTTTTAAGTCCCGTATTGTTGTTTTCCAGGTGATGTCCTTTGGAGTCAGAACTATGGGTCGCCAGTGATCGGCGTCTACCTGTACGCTGGAGACTCGCTGAGACACGCCCCCCACCTGTCCCTTGCAATGGAAACACTGCGTTTTCTCACATTCTCGTCTGCTGGCAACCAGGCAGATGCACACTCCACTTTGAAGTGGAGCTATCAGTTTGTGAAGGAGCAAGCCACTGCACAGACTCAGCTTGTGTAAGAAGAATTGTGTTCACTGAAGAATAGAGGATTGTTTTGTTCAGTCTCTGAGTTCCTTATTGATTGTTATTCATGATGATCTAACGCAGGAAAGAGCGTATGATGTTTTAAATTGCTACACAGTCATGACTCTCATTTGATGCACAGTTAGGTTCATGAATATTTGGACAATGACTGAATTAAAATAACTCTGCTTTTATTTCCTTAAGGCCCACTCTCTATGTGGGAAAGCTGGACTCCCACCTCTATGCTTCGACTTCTCTTGTGCACCACGGAGTCTCATTAGTGGTGAGTTCAAATATATAATCAGTTTTAATATCCAAACATCAGCACCCACTTTCCTCTAATATCATCATCTGTAAACGCTAAACAGTGTATCCAGTCAGCTGATGATTGAGGTGATAATGGGGAAAGTCCACTCCTGACTCATCTGTGCTCTTTGTTGCCACGGCAGCCTCGGGGACTGACCCTGGCACGGATCGACGGTCCACTGACGGCTGAGGTGACGGTCAGAGAGAGGGGGGAGTGTGAGATCACACCATCCACCGATGTGCGCTATCCTCCGGGGAGCATAAACAGCCAGAAAAACCACTGGCTGCTTATAGGTAAACGTGTTCAAACACACAGACAGCTTTCTTTATTAAAAATAAATGAGTCCTTCAGACACTAATCAACACAAATGACAACATTTGTATTAATGAGGTTATTGTCCAGAACTAGACAAATGGCTGCTGGTTTGTATTTCTGTGTATTTAAAAAAAAAAAAAAAAAATGCTGACCTGAACATAACAATGACACCTCCTTGCAGAGAAAATTGCAGTGAAGAAAAACGAGTGAGCTGCAGGCTAACCTCACAGGCACAAACTCAGAAATAAAAGTGTTGACATAAATGACGTTTAAATCAATTAAAAATAATACTAAAATGAAGCATTTATCGATTCACAGAACGTAACAAGAATTTGTGTGTTCATTTGCTTCTGTATTTATTTACCGTTCTGCTAATTCATCTATCCTTTACTCAAATAATTTGCATACTGCTTCAGTATGCAAATGAGTGGGCTGCTATCCAAAGAGTGCAATGGGGTCAGTCTTATGCATATTGTTTGGCTCACAAATGTAATGGCTGCCTCCACTTGTTAGATCGCTGTAGACCTAATTAATCTAGCCGAAAACAACACTGTCAGTAAGGAATGATTAATGAGGAAAATGACTAATTCAGTACAAATGTAAACAAATACACACCCATGTCAAAATGGAGATATTTATCTAGTGTATCATTTTCTAAGTTAGTGCATATATACTCTTGCTACATTAAATAATTATCTATTTAAGTATTTAAATATATTAAAAATGATATTCACATAAGCAGTGGAGCATTAAGATTAATATCATTTTTCTTTATTTTTCATGGTAAGAGTTCTGGTGTAGGAGCAAAGTCTTTGATTTATGC
>NW_005187587.1:996425-1010917 GCF_000239375.1 Pundamilia nyererei
CAAACAAAACAAACAAGCAACAAAACAACAAAATCCCACAAAAAACTTGTGCAGATGTAAATGTATTTGATCTGTGTTTTGCTGCTTCAGGTCACCATGAGCTCCCCCCAGTAGCCCACACAACCATGTTGAGAGATTTTCCCACCACCCTGCAGCATTCTGGTGAGGCGGTCATCCCCCCTCGATCTTCTGCCTCCACTGCCTCCCCGTTGTCCCCTGCCTCCCACTACCATCAGCGCTATGTGAGTCACAACATAAAATAAATAAAAAATTTTTAAAAAGTATCCTCATCATCTAATTTTTTTTTTTCCTCTTTCTTGTGTATCTCAGTTTCAAACATTAGCTGGCAGACATAGTGACGCTAAGGCTAACCAAGGAGGGGCTGATGGGAAGACATCAGGACAGGATCAGAGGTCAGCCACCGTGCTGCCTCTCTATGTGACTCAGGACCGTCTGACTCTGGCTGTTGTGACTCTGCTGCTGGGAGGATGGCTCGCCTTCATGTTAACATATCCCATCGTGAGTTTTTGCTTGTTTTTTTTCTTTTTTTCTTTTTTTTAAAAGAATTAAATGAGGTGATGACTAACCCTCCTTTCTAATCAAGAATATGCAGTATCACCCATATAAGCTTATGAGCATGCCTTAGTATGAACATGAGAAATGGGAGTAAACCGCTGCTCATTAATAAAGTCATTACATGTTTTAGAAAGAAAAGCAAACTACAAAGGTGAGAATTTATGGTTTTGTCTGGGTTTCTGACAAAGGTGCTCTGATTTAATGGTGGCAGGTGGGATGCCCCTGTAAGTGACCTGTGATTGTCATTAAATCCAAAACAGTGTGATGGAAAAATTCCTGCTGCTCCCAGTTTTCCTCCACCCACCTTGTTCCTCTACTTAAGTTAGAAAGCTGTGTTCCTATTCCAGCATGTTCATTGACCCTTAGAGAACAGAGATCATTGTTTCATCTTCAGCTGTTGTTTACTCATGTGGGCTTGGTAATAAATGGTGACAGTACAAGCGAGAGATGAAGAGCGTTTCCATTCTGTTTGAAAAACCGAGGGCTGTAATGCTTTTTAAAATGCAGCCTCTTTTGTGTCTGAGTCTCATTTTTTGGGCTGTTGAAGCTCCCCTCAGCAGCACTTGGAATAGAAACAAATATGCTTTCTGGACGGGTTTCAGCCAGATACAGTAACTAAGCCTCAGGCTGTTATCGTGTCACGCCACATATCATGAACAGGACATTCAGTTATTGCAGCAGGTTATTTGCTCAGTGCCACTGCGTGATAGACACATCATATTTACAGCAAAGCTTATCCTCACAGCTTCAGTAGCACCTTCCTGCATATATATGCATTTCCTAAGTATTGTTTTTGCAGAGTTTAATAGGCTACAGAGTGTATGTGATTAGCAAAGAAAAAAGTAAAGTGGGGCAAAAAAGTATTTAGTCAGCCACCGATTGTGCAAGTTCCCCCACCTAAAATGATGACAGAGGTCAGTAATTTGCACCAGAGGTACACTTCAACTGTGAGAGACAGAATGTGAAAAAAAAAAATCCATGAATCCACATGGTAGGATTTGTAAAGAATTTATTCGTAAATCAGGGTGGAAAATAAGTATTTGGTCAATAACAAAAATACAACTCAATACTTTGTTAACATAACCTTTGTTGGCAATAACAGAGGTCAAACATTTACTATAGGTCTTTACCAGGTTTGCACACACAGTAGCTGGTATTTTGGCCCATTCCTCCATGCAGATCTTCTCGAGAGCAGTGATGTTTTGGGGCTGTCGCCGAGCAACACGGACTTTCAACTCCCGCCACAGATTTTCTATGGGGTTGAGGTCTGGAGACTGGCTAGGCCACTCCAGGACTTTCAAATGCTTCTTACGGAGCCACTCCTTTGTTGCCCGGGCGGTGTGTTTTGGATCATTGTCATGTTGGAAGACCCAGCCTCGTTTCATCTTCAAAGTTCTCACTGATGGAAGGAGGTTTTGGCTCAAAATCTCACGATACATGGCCCCATTCATTCTGTCCTTAACACGGATCAGTCGTCCTGTCCCCTTGGCAGAAAAACAGCCCCATAGCATGATGTTTCCACCCCCATGCTTCACAGTAGGTATGGTGTTCTTGGGATGCAACTCAGTATTCTTCTTCCTCCAAACACGACGAGTTGAGTTTATACCAAAAAGTTCTACTTTGGTTTCATCTGACCACATGACATTCTCCCAATCCTCTGCTGTATCATCCATGTGCTCTCTGGCAAACTTCAGACAGGCCTGGACATGCACTGGCTTCAGCAGCGGAACACGTCTGGCACTGCGGGATTTGATTCCCTGCCGTTGTAGTGTGTTACTGATGGTGACCTTTGTTACTTTGGTCCCAGCTCTCTGCAGGTCATTCACCAGGTCCCCCCGTGTGGTTCTGGGATCTTTGCTCACCGTTCTCATGATCATTTTGACCCCACGGGATGAGATCTTGCGTGGAGCCCCAGATCGAGGGAGATTATCAGTGGTCTTGTATGTCTTCCATTTTCTGATGATTGCTCCCACAGTTGATTTTTTCACACCAAGCTGCTTGCCTATTGTAGATTCACTCTTCCCAGTCTGGTGCAGGTCTACAATACTTTTCCTGGTGTCCTTCGAAAGCTCTTTGGTCTTGGCCATGGCGGAGTTTGGAGTCTGACTGTTTGAGGCTGTGGACAGGTGTCTTTTATACAGATGATGAGTTCAAACAGGTGCCATTCATACAGGTAACGAGTGGGGGACAGAAAAGTGTCTTACAGAAGACGTTACAGGTCTGTGAGAGCCAGAGATTTTCCTTGTTTGAGGTGACCAAATACTTATTTTCCACCCTAATTTACGAATTGTTGAAGTGTACCTCTGGTGCAAATTACTGACCTCTGTCATCATTTTAAGTGGCGGAACTTGCACAATCGGTGGCTGACTAAATACTTTTTTTGCCCCACTGTATATTCCCCACTTAATCTAATAAATCATAGTTTGAAACAGCGATTATGGAACAAACTGCAGATAAAGTGCACATTTATTTGTCTTGTTTTTGTTTTTAAGCTTCTTTTAATTGGCTTATGTGGAGTTTCCACACTACTGAGACTGAATCGCAGTTGCCATGTTTTTGAGTGTGTGGACAGTTTACTAATCTTATATTTTCAGTACTGACCTTTTGAACTCAACCTTCTTGTTTGATGTGTTGTATATCGATATGTGTCTCTCCAGCGTGCAGCTCAGCAGTTGAAAGCTCAAAGACAGCTGGAGGAAGCCTTTGAGTCTCGTCTCCAGCGCATGCAGACAAATACGCAGGCACAAACCTTGGTTTCTTCAGACCCACCTCCTTCTACTGATGCAAACATCTCAAGCGGTGTGTAACTTAAAAAACCAAGTTCTCTATCGCTCTGTGCTTGTGAGTGCAGTGATGGTGATGAGAAATGAAGAATTAATAAAACCTGTCATTATTGAGGCCCAGATTAACCTGGGCTCAGTATAAGTTTTAATACCTGCAAGAGTCTTATTCAGACTGCATATCTACACCTAGACCCGTTGCCTGCATCTACAGAAGCTCCACCTAGTCCTCACAGTCGCAGCAGCAGCAACACATCGCATGGAGATAAAAATGGCAAGAATGGACACAAACCCACAGCAGGTGAAACGCAGCATACTTGGCAAATTTGCCTCAAGATGCTTTTGGGTATAAAAACTCAACAGAAAGCATTACTGGGGGGGAATCACTGTTGCTCCTTCACCTTAAAGATGAGCTACATTTAGTTTTCCTTTCTTTCTTTTTTTCTATTTCTCAGAAGAAAACAGTGAGGAGGTGCACGTGGGTAAAATCTGCTTCAGTCCCTCTGAGGTGCTCGGACACGGCTCTGCAGGAACATTTGTCTTCAGGTACGATATGTTTGTAAGCAGAAAACTGTATCAGTGGATTTTCATGATTTTAAGCAAAAGAGAAAACTTGTATCATATTTTTGTCAAGAATTCTTCTTAAGCATATAAAACGTAGCACGCTGTTTTCAGTGCCCATCACAAACAGCACTAATTCTCTGTATGTTTTCCTCATGATTACGATATTAATCATTATCCTTAATAAGGATGAGGATGACACCTCCTCTGCACCCAAAATGATGAGTTTTTACACTTCAGTGTATGTCAATAAAGACATGGTTTGATGACCATTAGGATAGTTTTCTTATTTTGTTTTTCTGAGGGTAGCTGCTTAGGCAGAGACAATCCTCACTAACCTGCATGCATCAATACAGAAACGCTCCAATCAGGAAACAAAGGTTTCAAGGGTTACTCCTGGTAGGCTGTGAACGGGTAAAGAGTTAAAAACTAGAGAGGGAAGAAATGGATGTTTATCTGATTGTGTTTTTTGACTTTACTAAGGTCTATACTATAGCTAGTGGTGTGACTGGATGTGAATAGGAACTCATTCAAAGCTAAGGTGACCACAGGTTGAAAAACTTGACTCATGTCTTTGAAAACATTACAAGCACCAAAATACAGAGCACACAGATGTCAGTATTTCGTACTCCTACTCTCTATAACAGCAAAACATCGAAATCTTTTTGAACAACACACATGCACATAATCATGTTATGGGGATTTTAGGGGTAAATTTGACGACCGCCTCGTTGCCGTGAAGCGAATTCTGCCAGAGTGTTTCGAGGTGGCAGAGCGAGAGGTGCAGCTCCTGCGAGAGTCCGACACGCACCCCAACGTCATCCGATACTTCTGCACAGAGCGAGACCACCTCTTCACCTACATCGCCATCGAGTTGTGCACTGCAACTCTGCAACAGGTTGGCGCTACAGTGGACTGTCACTGAGATCTCCACTTTGACTGTTAATTGAATTATCTCTAAGACATTTGTTTTGTCTGTATTCACTGCAGTATGTGGAAGATCCGTCCTCCTTTCCTGAGCTGAGTCCTATAACTCTGCTGGAACAGACCATGTGTGGCCTCTCACATCTCCACTCACTCAATATAGGTCTGAGACACACACACACACACACACACACACACATACATTTACATACACTATTACTTACACTTACCTTTCCTCCATCCTTTATCCGTCTAGTCCATCGTGACCTGAAGCCTAGAAACATCCTGCTTTCTGGGCCGAGCGCACTGGGTCGGGTCCGAGCTCTCATCTCGGATTTTGGGCTCTGTAAGAAGATTCCCGACGGTCGGAGCAGCTTCTCTTTGCGTTCTGGAATACCAGGAACTGAAGGGTGGATAGCTCCTGAAGTGCTGCGAGACAACCCTGAAAATAAACCGGTAGGCTGCAAACATCTTTATAAAAACTGCTAAACTCTTCTCAATAATAAGCCAGGTTGGTGTTTAGAGTGAGAAGTACTTCATTGGCCTGTTGGTAAAGGTGTTTCTCGTCTCATCTTTCCAGACAGCAGCCGTGGACGTGTTTTCAGCAGGCTGTGTGTTTTACTACGTAATCAGCAGGGGGCAGCACCCCTTTGGCGATGCACTGAGAAGACAGGTCAACATCCTGTCAGGAGAGTATTCGCTCTCACACTTTATGGAGGATTTACATGGTGAGTGTCTTTCACTCGTGCCTCTCTCCTTAGTAGGTCCTATGATGTGAAAATGGAAAACTGTCCATGCTTTCATACGTGAGCACAGTTTAGCCACCAGACTTTGAATCGGTTCATCAGTTCAAAGATGCTTTTGGCTGCAGTTTTTCCAGTTACCTGCGTGAAATTGATGCTTTGATTGGCCTCTTTTGTAAACTGTGCTCAGATCACATCACATGTTACTAACTGGAAAACATTTATATTTGCTGGTCTTATTAGATGATGTCATCGCACAGGATCTGATAGAGCAGATGATCAGTGCTGAGGTGGAGTCACGCCCCTCCACCGCCTGCGTGCTCAAACATCCGTTCTTCTGGAGCCCCGAGAAGCAGCTGCTATTTTTCCAGGTGTGTTGCCACAGTTGCTCTGTGGTCACTCGTTTATAGCTGCATGTAGACATTGAAATCTAATAATAAAATGATTACTTTTATTATTTCTACTTTAAACGTTCTACTTTATTGATATTGAGATTTAGAGATGGGCTATGAAAAGATGTTGTGGCGAATTTCTTTTTGTTTGCTTTGTGTTTGCAGATTCTGTGAGCAGTGTTATTTATTTATTATTTTTATGTCTATGTTTGTTTAAAGGATGTGAGTGACCGCATAGAGAAGGAGCCTGCGGACAGTCCAGTTGTTGTCAGATTAGAAACTGCAGGAAGATTAGTCGTCCGAACCAACTGGAGGATGCACATCTCCGTGCCTCTGCAGACAGGTTTGCACACACAGACGCACCCTCGTAGCTCTACATGCATGCTTAACATCTGTGCAGGACAATAAACCTGTAATGCTTTGTTTTTTTTTTTTGTTTTTTTTCTCCCCCCTCCTCCTCCATGGGCGCCCCAGACTTGAGGCGGTTCAGGACCTATAAAGGAAACTCAGTGAGAGACCTGCTGAGAGCCATGAGGAATAAGGTCAGCCAGCATTACAATCATTAGATTCATGCAGAATTATCTTCAACTTTTTATGTTTTTTGACTTTTTTTGTTTTGTTTTTTGCATTTACATTACAGAAGCATCACTACCACGAGCTCCCACCAGAGGTGCAGGAGACTCTTGGTGAGCTGCCCGAAGGCTTCGTCGGGTACTTCACATCACGGTTTCCACGGTTACTGATGCACACACACGCTGCGCTGCAAATCTGTGCCCATGAAAGACTGTTTCACCCTTACTACCTACCCCCCAATGCCAAATAGCTTTCACAAGGCTATGCACTCCACATTTCATGTGCAGGGCCAAGTAAAAGAAATCCCTGACTGTACCCTGTTATTGCTTTTGTAAAGCCTGTGCTGTTCTTCAGGGGAAGTTGCAGCTGCTCTGAAAATATTTTTATAGAACTTGGGGTTGTTTTATAGATTAATTTTATTGTATTTTTTATTTCTTCCCTACTTAAAGAATGTATATATTTGTATTAATAATAGGATATGTTTTTAAACTAGATCTCAGTCAAATTACTTTTTTTTTTTTTTTTTATTTTAAAAGAGAATTGACTGGTCATAAGGTGCTGTGTTTATTTGTGTAGAAAATAACCTGCCCTTGAGCAAGTACATTGTGTAGCACAAGTTAAAATCAAAGGTGAAAACACAGTGATGGCCGCTTTTATTGAACTGAAACCAAATGAAGTAAAATTATGATAAGTTATATTAACTACTGAAAATAGCCTCTCTGACAGTGGGGATAGTTTTACAGGTTGACAGAATCATGTAGACTGATGCATAATAACTCTGACATGATTAAAGAGTGTGCTGAAGAACTGCAGCAGATCTTGTCTTCATGTTGTCAGCGTAGAGGATAATAACTAGGTGTGCAAACGTTGTTGAAGCTGTAGGTAAAGCACACACCGCAGATACTGAGGTACACAGTTACACAAGGCTACACACTAATGTTCGTGCTGTGCTTTCTTTAACTGTTCTGGAGACAGTGCCGTACCTGCATAAGTGAAGGTAGTTATACAGCTCCACCCAGGCATGTTGCCCACTAAAGAGAATACAGTGAATATCACAGTCAGACATCACTGACACACTTCATACGTGGGTAAAGCTGTGAAAACTTGGAAGTTTATTTCTGGTAGAAGACTTGAGGCCACACATCTCGCACGCCCATCCCAGCAGGAGAAGAGGGGAGGCCCGAGATTGGGTGCTCACGGCTAAAGGGTGAGAGTCCCAGCAGACCCGAAGCAACTGGCAGTTGACCGTGGTAGAGGCTGGCTAGCCTGGTACGAGTCAAAAACTGGTGCCCAAGAACCACCCAGCAGCCTCCCGATAAGAGGGAGGTCCAAGCCGCCTCCAGGGCACGGGCCAACAACCACACCAGAACGCACGCGCGCACACACACACGCACATATGTGCACAAAACACTCCGACCATTCGCACATTCACTCACACCCACCCACTAATGACACACAGAGAGACATAAAGACACTTGCACACACATTGACCCCTGGTTTTATGCCAGGTACACCCATTTTTGTCTTCACGTTGAAGAAAAATAAATTTGTTCAAATCCAAGTTATTAAATCCTAACAGGAGCACTTGCAGCATTAAACAGAGTGAGACATGGTGGAAAGCAAGACTTAAAGATGAAGAAGGTAAAGACTTTTTTTTTTTTTTTTACACTTTGAATAAGCAAAGACTCATTTCAGACATTTCCTTTTCTGATGTCAATTGTTTATCCTGGTGAGAAAATGTCATTCCTGTGCAGATGAATGTGCCAGAGAGGTACTTACCATTTGAAAATGTCAGTGGGTATAAAAATAAAAAAAAACGACAAAAAAAACTACTAAACTGACTTTGCTTCATTTTTATGTATTATTTTTATTATTTATTCAGAGTTACACAGTAAAAACAGAATCATTGAATCACAGTAAAAATGCTGCATTGCCTATTTTACTCCAGCAGAGGGAGACATGCCCAGCGCTGATCATGTAAATGACTTTTCTTGGTAAAGGCTAGAAGTAAAGAGGAAGTCGCAGGCTTCTAAATTGCTGTCATACATTAAACAGAATTGTGATTGTAGGGCGATCGTGGCTCAAGAGTTGGGTGTTCGTCTTGTAATCGGCCGGTTGCCGGTTCGAGCCCTGGCTCGGACAGTCTCGGTCGTTGTGTCCTTGGGCAAGACACTTCACCTACCCCCTACTGGTGATGGCCAGAGGGGCCGAGGACGCGATGGCAGCCTCGCCTCTGTCGCTTGCCTTCACCAGTGGAATTGTAAAGCGCTTTGAGGGGTCCCGAAAAGCGCTATATAAATGCAATCTATTATTATTATTATTAAAGTTATTAAGTAACAGCTGTGTACTTGTGTTTATGCGGTCACCGTCCAAACATGTAAAACTGTTCTCTTGCGTTCGCTTTGGCCTGATTAACAATCTGCCCTCAAAAACACATCCCGTAGAGCAGATAAGATGTCAGACATCAGTTAATTCCACTGTCAGTGTGAACTTAAACAGAAGTGGTTTAATGATCTGAAAGCCTGGGGTGCAGCTATCTGTCATGACCAAATCATCAGCTAATGAACCACTCGTTCATACTTTATGCTCGTTTATCTCTGATTCAGTCGTTTGGTGTGTGTGTGTGTGTGTGTGTGTGTGTGGGTGTGGAGAAAAACAGAGGGAGTACCCGGCTCATTATTAAATATCAGAGTTCAGCTGTAGGTCCAATCAAAACAGCCTTAGGGAAACATCAGCTTAACCAAAGTCATGAGACCAAATTCACTGCGCTGCACACATGCAGCTGTATACACACTCGAACCCACAGTCACACACACTCGCACACAGATAACAGATAAATGTGCGTGATGGCTCTCAGGCCTGTGGATATTCGGGTAGGCAACAATTACGTTATGTTACAGAAAATTGCTGTAACAACAAACAGAAGTCCTCTTTTGATTTCTGTGAGGTGGTTTGTGGCTAAAAATGGTGTTTCTACATTATTCTTTATTTACTTTGATTGCTAGAGGCAAAATAATAAAAATGGCTACAATCACCTTTTATCCATTGCATTAAAAAGCTTTGCATTATTTCCTGCCATTTTGTGTTTATTTTGGTTTGTTTTTGGCAGAGAAGTGAGTCGTTATTAGCAAGCTGCACATAAAGACTGGATGGCTGCAGTGCACCCATATAAATACCCATCTTAATTAGTGCTAACTATCATATAAATAATATGCAAGTATATAGAATATTCACTGTTCAAAACTGAATTAGGCACCTTACTAATACCTCTCTAATGCTTAACAGTGTGACATTATTATAATGTGCTACCCCAATTTTATATTTTCACTTTGAAATAAACTCCTCCTTTGGTTGAATAGAATTCAACTATAAGAATATCCTGCACAGGCCTGCTGGTGTTGACTATGGTGTAGAATTTAGCATTGATACTCTCTCTCACACTCACGCACGCACACACACACAGGCTACACATCAGACACAAACGTTGAAATGCAGTGCGAGGACGAAATGTCCTGTGCCTCTCAGCTTCTATAAACGAATGCTTCCTTATGTTTCAGAGACCACTGGGACATATTTTTCTGCTCCCTGCTTTTTCCTCTCATCTCCTTTGTACGACACCGCAGGAGGCTGGTTGGGTTTTCTCTGATCTGTGTGTGTGTGTGTGTGTGTGTGTGTGTGAGAGTTTGTGCTGTGGGGTGAAGAGGGGCAGGCGATCGAAACAGCCTGAGCGATGTCATTCTGAGTCTCTCCATTTTGGGATCAGGACAGGAAGTGGGCTCAACAGAGGAAACATGACCTCCTCCCCCTTCTCCTCTCTCCCTCCCTCTATCCTCTTACTTTTCCCTGTATTCCCTCTTCCTCCCTTTGTCCCCCCCCTCCCCCCTTAGTCTGCGCCTACCCATTCACAAGGTCACTCCAGTGTTCTTTTGGAGCCGGGAGCTCTCGTATGGCTGTCACATTCATTTCTGCGGCGTGCCTGAGCGGACCTTAAATTACACTCTGCTTACTTCCTGTGTAAATAAATCTATGTTAACCAGTGATTTCTAAAACAACACTAAAACTCTGGTCTAGTTGTTTCTGGGCTCCCTCCCTCTCTCCTGAGACTTGGAGTCTGTTATGCAGCAGAGCTCCTCTGATTAAAAGCCAAAGCAAAGGTCAGACTCTGCTGGGTAACAGAGATATTGCCCGACTTCAGCTTTACTCTCATGCCCAGTGGTCTGATAGCTCTGGCTGATGAGTTTCATGTTACATTATGTGGGATGAGGGCCTACAGTTAGCCTAGGTTGTAGATCAGTGTGACATTGCTTATCAGGAGCTTCAACTCTCTGGCTTCGCAAGAGAGCTTCTCGTGTTCATAAATACTGATTAAACGGCCCCAGGACATTAGAAAAACATATATGAATTTATTTCCCCCCACGTTTCTCCTTCGGAGCTCAAAAACATTTCTTAAAAACCCTCACATCTATCTGCCCCCCCACCCCTCCTCCCTCAACTCCTCTCCACTAATCTTTCTACCACTCTTCACTTTCCAGCTCAGAGGGTCTCGACCTCTTGCTTTACCGCATACACACTCAAGCACACAAAAGACGGCCACACTGAGAAAATAAAGAAACAGCGTGTCAGCAAACGGCAGTGTATTTCACCACAGAGCACAGAGCCAAGGCACTGGAAAACAAAAAAACAAAGGCAGAAGACCTCCCTCTTTTCATCCCCCCCACCAACCCTCCCGACCTTCTTCCTGTTCGCCTTTCAGCGTCTGCATCTGTTTGTTTGTTTCATTGCCTTTTTCTTCCCCAGGCGTTTTCCTTTCTGCTCATTTTCTCTCGGACACATCCAGTGCAATGACGACAATTACAAAATTAAACAAAACGACAAAAAAAAAAAAGTTAAGCGTGAGAGGAAAACAAGGTAGGTTAGCTAACAACACCAACAGAGCAGTTATAGTTACAGTGATACCGTTAGACAGAGTGCCGCTTGTATTTTAGGATGTGCACACAGTATCAGTCACATACTTACAGTAATTAATGTACAGGATTTATCCACACAAACAGTTTTAATACAGTATCAGAACGAGGCGAGAGTGGGAACGTTCCCGGTTTGACTCATTCGCCTTCGAGGCAATGCAGACTTATTACTCGGGGTGGGAAGAGCAGCCCGGCTGTGTCCGACTGCTGCATACCGAAATGCAAATCAGGGGTTTTCACTTAACCTCACTTGATTGGAGGGAAAAAAGTAGTTTTTAAAAATGTACAAAGTATGAGGGATGCTCCTGTGAGCAGTTAACCACCATCAGAAATCAGTGCATAACGTTTGTTAAAACTGCAGATAAGCTACGTAACAGGACAGATTGTGACTGGTTGCATTCATAGTTAACCTGCTGGTTACTTGACTTATAATTTCACCTTTATACCTACATTACATGTCTGACACTGGAAAAACTTGCACTGAACGAAATATTTCTGCAGTTATCAGATTAACCCAATGCAGAAAAAAATCCAGTCATTACATTCAAATCAATCAAATCAAGACATCTTGATGGACTGGGTAATATAAACTCTCTTGTGGCTTTTTCGGTTTTCGCTCTGCACCTCCTGCTGAACAAATATCTGACATTTCAGCTGCTAAATAGTCCACTATGTTCACAGGCTGGCTGCTATTTTTGTCCGGCTGCAGTTTAGCGTTCGGAAAGAAGTGCAGTGTGGTTGGTTTTTAGGACTTTTTTGGGATGGAAACAAGGCCATGAGTGGTGAGAGTGAACCAAACAAGTAACTTTGGAGACTCTAAAACCAAAACAATGAGCTCAAGGACACTATGAAACTTCATATAAAGCTGGAGGGAACTTTAGAGGAGCACGGCGATACACATATTTGTTTAAATATGCATAGAAATTGTCTGAAGGTCAACAGGCACCAAAAATGCTCTGGTTTCCATTTGCAGTCAAGAACGTCTGACAGATGAACAAGAGAAACACATTTGCCGATGTGCAATTTGGAAAAAAACATCTGCCATCACCTGATTTTTTTTAAAAAAAACCCAAAAAAACTGCATTCATAAACAATCGGCAATCAATGGAACAGGAAGTCTTAGATCAGACTTACGCTGGACACACCCGAGGGTTTTCAGATGATGACCAATGATCTGTGAATTTGTTACCTTGAGCCGTTCTTTCAATTTCATATACGCAGCATTGACCAAAGCTTTTTGAAAATATTGGAACATCTTTAGTGAAATTGTTTTGATTGCAAAATTTAAGTATGTTGTATTTTTAAAAATTAAAATCCGAGTTTTTTTCTTCTTGTTTTCAATGCAGCGGACATTTAAATAAATGATCTCTAGCCGTCGCTTATCACTGAACTTGTATTTCTGACAGTAATCAAATATTTGGATTTGAAGGCAGCACTTCTTTCTGGCAGCTTCCTGTTTTCCTTACACGGCCAACTACTTTGTTCAGGATACTTTCTAGGAACTCATTAGGAAATCACAGACTCGCCAGTCACCAGAACGTGTTTAAACTCGCTTCCCTGTGATGATTTTTTGTTTCTTTTTTAAAAAAAAGTCTGGCTTGTGTAAGTCACTTGTCATTGTCTCAGTGTTTTTGCTAGGAAGGCTTCCCACCCCGACTGCTACAAGTCCAAAATGGCTACAAGAAACACGGGGATAAGGTCATCTGCAGTTCAATCTCTTCATTTTCTGCTGTTCCCGGCACGTTTACGGGACAAAGGGAACAGGAACAAGCAGTGTAACCAGAAGCCAAAGCTTTTTTGTAGATTTTTTAAAATACTTTTTACTATATTTCATTTTATACTGCCTCAGGTCAAGTCTAGGCTATTGTGGTGCATCTACTGGGATGCTATGGAAATCACAGAAGGGAGAGAAAAGCTCGGGAAAGGTGTATGGATTCATACGAAACCAGGAGCTGCGTGCACTTTTCAGAGCTTAGATGAGCCTCTAATTTGACCGTCTACTTCTGAGGAGAAGAACAATGTGTCTATTGTGCCGAGAAGGAGTGGGATTAGAAGAATAAGACTTGTTATCTGCAGCTGTTGACCTCTCGAACAATGGCGGGAACAAGAGAATTAACACAAGACGAGGAAAGAAAAGACGGGGCAGGAGAGGACGAGCGGTGTAGCGCAGCTCAGTCTCACTCCTCTGCTGAAGTTCATTGACAGGAACACTTGTGCAACCTTTTCACATAACACAGCATATGACCAGTATGGACCCCAAACCCCCTTCCCTCTGTCAGGTGTACTTTAAGAGAGTATTTTTCAGCTCCAAACCTCGTGTTTTTCCTCCTCGTTTTCTTTCTTTGCGCTTCTTTCCCCTCCCGCGGCGTCTTCACACAGCTCGAGCTACATTTCAACAGGCAGCAGTCTGACTGGGTTTAGTGACATGTTGTCATGAGTCTTATATACAGAAGAGAAAAACAACGTTCAGTGCTCATGTCATGTAGTTGGTGCTTTCCTCTACATTTTTTACACATCTTGGAACCTGTGCAAGGAGAAGCCCACTGTCTTTTTTCTTTTCTTTTTCTTTTTTTTTTACAGCATTCACACATTTATACAGGTTAAACATAGAGATTCCACAGGGGCCAAAACGTCCAGAGTTGCTTCAGGGCTCCACAGGTTCAGAGGTCACTAAGATCCACTCTGCGTGGGTCAAGTGATGGTTCCACAGGTCAGTGTTGCTTCAGATCAAAGGAGACCTTCTCAGAAGTCCTCCAGGCCTGGATTCACGGCTGGTTTCACAGTTAACAGTCAGAGAGGCCATCGTCTATGACATGAAGGTCACTGCAGCATTATATCTTTGAGGTTTTCCTGCAGGATGGTGTCCTTCACGGCGTGGAAGACAAAGCGGATGTTTTCTGTGTCTACCGCAGTGGTGAAGTGATGGAAAAGCGGTTTCCCTCGGTTTCTCCTCTTACGACTAAACAACTGCACCAGGAA
>NW_005187587.1:1011229-1028923 GCF_000239375.1 Pundamilia nyererei
TAAATTGATTTGCATGTCTCCCACAGATTGACTATGTTCCACTGTGGGACACAGATTACAATCAATAAATCAATCAGTCAGTTACAGATACTCCTGATATCAGCTTGTCCACTAGACACCGGTCCAGAGAATCAATTTCTCCCATTCCAACCTCTCAACCACCATGAGCCAACTGCTGAAGGACATCAGGGACAAAATTGCAGACATGCACAACTGTTGTAGTGATTGTAAAAGATCAGTCACCCTCGCGATCGGGAGCTCCATGCAAGATCTGGCCTCACAGGGTGAGGTTGAGCATGAGAAAGGTGGTGGATTGGGATAAATTGCTGTGGTCAAACTGAGCTCTTTGGCATCAACTTGACCCGCTGTGTTTGGAGGAGGAGAAATGTTGAGTATGACCCAAAGAACACCACCCTCACAGTCAAGCACGGAGGTGGAAACATTATGCTTTTGTTTTCTGGGGCCACGTACTGCAACAGCCGGAACACTGAAGATGAGTCATGGATGGGCCATCCAGCATGACAATACCCCAAAACATACTGCCAGTGCAACAAAGGAGTGGCTAAAGAAGAAGCACAATCAGATCACGAGTGGCCTCGCCAGCCTCCAGACGCCAAACAGACGAAAATCTGTGGCTGGAGCTAAAGCTTCGAGTTGCCAAGTGGCAGCCAAGAAACCTAATTTATAGACACTTCTGGGAGTTTCTGTAAAGTTGAGTGAGAATCCCTTCAAACCTGTTGACCAGCTACAAGAAACATCTTACCATCTTGCCAAAAAGGGTTTCTCCATCAAGTACTAAGTGATGTTTTGCTGGCAGCTCAAATGCTTATTCCACTCAATGACATGCAAATCAATTTCAAACTTTTATGTAATGTGTTTTTTTTCTGGATTTCTGGTTGATGCACTGTCTCTGTCTATTAATATGAAACTTTCATAAAGACGAGACACTGTTCATTTCTCTGTGAGCGAGCAAACTTATAAATTCAGCAGAAGATCAAGTGATTATTTCTCCCACTGTATGTGCAAGCACTGCTCTAAACACTGTTTAAATATTTCTACTCTTGATGCTGTAACGACAGCAGATATCCTTAATATGGTCAACTAAGGCTCTGGCTGCAAGCACAGAAGCCCCACCCACCCGCCGTTTAAACCTTGTGTTTGCACAGGAGAACCAATCTGAAGAAAGGAGCTAAGAAAGCTTGCTTCAAACAGTGGATGAACTGAGGGGCCTGATCAGAACAGTGCAAGATAAATAAATCATGCAAAATTAATCCAGTAGAGTCCAAGAATAAAAATCTAGAGCTACAGGGAGCATAATAAGTCTTTTCCAGAAGGTTTCTCAGTAACCAGATAGCATGGAGGTGGAAGCCCTGAAAACAGCTCTCAGTGCTAAGCAAATGTGTTTCAGTGACTCCTTTTCATCCTTCATGAAAGGAAAGGAGCTAATGCTGCTGCTCAGTTTGAAGCGATGCTCTATCTGACGGTTAAAAACAAAACAGTGATCAACACGGCTTACAGGCTGTGAGAAAAATACTGGTGTATTTCCTCTTTTATAACTAGTTAAAATGCTCACATGTTTTAAACCCTTAAAAATATGCTGAAAACTACTAATCTTATGCTTCTGCGCTAAAATCTGCTCGTCACAAAGCCGGCGTCTACAGGAGAAAGGAGCGAGGAGAAAGAGCGAGTCAGCTAAAAATTGTAAAGGTCAGCGGTTCAATACCTGACTGCATTAATGTGCATTTTGAACCCCGAGTATGGATATTAGGTTTAAAGGCATACATGGGATGGATGAGATTTGTAGTAAGAAACCAGTACCAGTACTTAAAAACATTTAGAAAGCTGCACTGTAACACACAGGTTGCAGAGAAACCCAGGTAGTATTAGTAATGCGCTCGTTTTGAGTGTTGCTCTATAATCCAGCTTTTAGGATTATCATTAATTATCTTGACTTCAGTCACGGATGCTAAAAGCCTTATTAAAGAAGCAACCTGGATTATCTCTGCAGAAACGAGAGAAAATATGAGTTGGCAGAAAAACAAGCCTTTAATTAGCAGTATTAATGTTAACTGTATTTCTTTTTAAAAATAAAGCCTTGGTAATAAACTGATGTCTTTATAAATGCTCCTTTACATCTTTCATTGTTGCCCATAACAACCTACGTGTCTGATGACAGAAATTTCGGTCCTTATAAGCTTACATGGTAAACAGATAGAGCCTTTCTACTCTACTGAGCACTCAAAGCTCTTTATACAACTTGCCTCAGTTACCCATTCTCTCCCATTTATGCAAACCCTTCCTTATGTAAGTTCTTTTTATCTAACATTTACACAACTGGGATTACTATCTTGTCCGAGGATATTTGGCATGCAGACTTCCGATTAGCAGATGACCTGCTACAGCGACCCATGTATGGGCAGCTTCTTCTGGAATGCATGAAAGTTACCACTGTTGCAAAGCTGCGTTGAGAAAGATAATGGAGCACTTTAGGAAGACGCTCAAAATCTGCAACTGCATTCAGAGTTTTGTGAAACCTCGGGTTACCTGTACGTCCTCTAGCCTGCGAGGGTCTCCTCTGAACTCAGGAAAGTTCTTGCGAATGTCGGCCGTGCGAATCTTTTCCACCAGCAAGTCCGTCTTGTTGAGGAAGAGGATGATGGACACGTTCAGGAAGAGCTTGTTGTTGACGATGGTCTCGAAGATGTTCATACTCTCGACCAGACGGTTTGTCCTGCGGTCCTCCATCAAGACCTGGAATCACATTGGCTCAACATTATTCTTTGTCTACTTTTATTTTTTTCAGGTCTTATCTGCGTGCCAATTAAGGGTTCAGTCGTCATCATATGACCGCTGACTTGAACTCGAGCCACGACTGTGGGAACAATGAAGTTTCCTCAGCGCACCACAAAGAGAGCTTTGTGTTTACCGCAAATGTTGTGTGTCTCTCTGATGTTTCTTGTGCATTTCGCAATCCCAATAGTCAAGAGACTCGTCTGCCAAACGCTCCGACTGCATCAGCATTTCATAATTGGGCTGATAATGTGGGGGTTTTTTTTTGTGTGTGCACGTACCTGGTCGTACTCCGACGACGAGGCCATGAAGAGTATCGAGGTTATCCCGTCGAAGCACTGAAACCACTTCTGCCTCTGGGACCGCTGCCCTCCAACATCCACCATCTTAAAGGGAATCTTTTTGATGACAAAGTCGTGCTCGACAATCCCTTTAGTCGCCTTCCTCGCAAACAAAATGTCTTGCTTGCTGGGAATATAGCTCTGAAAAAGGATATGAGAACATTGTCTTGCAAAGTAAAAAGTACAGAGTGTGCTTCAGATTTAACCAGTCACTATGACTCACCAGTTGTCCAATACGATCCAAGTTATCCAAGAAGTATTTGACCGACTCACTCTGCAGACGAGAAGGAAAGAATCCATTACAGCCGCGACACAGACCTGAGTCATCTTATACGCATTAAGCAAACTTAAAAGACTTAAAATAATCAAATTATGGCTCTTGATCACATTATCGGAACGATTTCATTTCTTGTATTTCTTCCTTCTTTAATTCTCATTTCCATGGAAGCTGTCGTATTGTGGTTATTAATTTAACAAGACATCAATCGTTGCAACAAAGGACAGAAACCATGTGAACGACCACAATCACATTAGTCCCATCACATCTGTGCAGCTCGCAGCTTGATCACATCTAGTTATCGTGTCACACAGAACCTGTCACGAGTCCGCAGCTCTTCAAAGCTCAAGATGACATTCAAGCTGCACTGATCCACATTTTCCAATCAACAAAGGATCAAACAGTGACTTTTAATGTGAAAAATCGCGGTTACAAACCCGCAGAGAATATAAACCCGAGGTGCGGCTCACCACAGGTTTTGGCTTCTTTCGGCTCATTGTGCTGGTGTGACAGCCCCGTGTTGTGATCTAAAGATCAGCCGTTAGAGAGAAAAACAGTTTTCTATAGAGGCCCACAATCACACCCCCACAGTTTTAACGCTGTTCTGACATCGCGTTTATCGAGTTTGTGGCAGAAACGACTCGGATTTGCCCTGATGATCATTTTAGAGTAAACATTAGCATGCCAGATACATTTAACTAGACATATATGAACGTGGGAAACAATAAGGTTGTAGTTATATTCCCATCATGACTTATCTGTGCATGCTTCACATCGTGACCCCTATGCAAATATGCGTTTTAAATATCTCTTTGTTTTCGACTTCGTCTCTGTAAAGCACTCTGAACGACCTTGTTTCTGAACACAGCTGTTTGATTTGACTGCACCAATTTTCCAGCTGGAGCAGAGAGCTATTTTCACATTTACTAAACTTACAGTGAATAATCTGCCTAACGGCAAACAGCAGCCAGACAAAGTTAAACACAGAGATATTTCACTTTGCGTTTCAGGACACAATAAAAATAATCTGCTCCCTACCAGGTCTTAAAATTCAACAACATCCTGATAGATAGTTACACTTTGTTACTATATATTCATTAAAAAAATGTGTGTGAAAAGCCAAGTACATCCTTACTCCTTATAATGGTAATTAGCAACCAGGTGCACTTGATTAACTGATCATCAGCAAGTGTAAACACAGCAATTAGGTGTTTGTTAGCACAACGCCAAGGAGGAAAGCCTTTACCGATGATCTTAAAGAAGTTAATTGTTTCAATGTGGGAAGGACTATAAAGCCATTTTAAAGTAACTTTAATCCCATCACTCTGCAGGGAGAAAGATTATTGACAAATGGAAAACAGTCAAGACAGACGCCAATCTTTGCAGGGGTGGAAGGTCCAAAAAACTGAAAAGCCACATCTCAGGCTCTGGAGGCCTCAGTTAGCATGTTAAATGTTAAAGTTCATGACAGTACAATCAGAAAAACACTGAACAGGCATGACTTGTTTGGAATGGCTGCAAGGAGAAAGACACTCTGAAAAGATCACGGCAGCGCAGCTTTGCAAAACTGCATCTGAAGAACTCAGAGATCTGGAACGCTGTTCTTTAGACAGATGACAACAAGGCAGATGATGTTTAGAAATAATGCACAATGCCACTAAAGACAGTATATCAACGCAAACGCCTCACGACAGCTGTCAGCACGGTGATGGAGGGGTGATGATTTGGGCTTGTTTTGCAGCCACATAACCTGGGCACTCACCTAGTCCCTGAGTGTATCATGACCTCCTCTGTGTACCAAAGTATTCTAGAGTCTAATGTGAGGCCATCTGTCTGACAAGATAAAGCTTTGTCTAAATTGGTTCATCCAATATGTCAATGAGCCCAAGCACAGCAGCAAATCAGAGGAGCTGAAAAAGAAAAGAATGAAGGTGCTGTAACGGACAAGTCAAAGTCCAGCCCTGTCTGAGGCTGTATTTACATCATTTTAAGACTTGTGCTGGCTATGGTACACAGATGGTGTCCTTTCTTTTTACCATGACTGTATACAGACCAGAAATACTCGCACAAATGAGAGATTATAACAGACAACGCACTGCACAAAAGGTAGGCTGTGGCGTCACAAGGCGACCCTGTGATGAATAAATCTGGTCTCACGTGGGCACGTATCAAAACACAACCTGACTTCCACACACAGCCGATTTACACGGAGAAGGGAAATGAAACCGAGGATAAGAAAATGTGATGAACGTGACTTAATTCACAGGAATAAGGAAACACAATAAGATGACCCATGCGTCACGCTGTACAGTTTCACCATGTTCCAGTCTATAGAAAGAACATGATTCGAATCATTTCATATCCTCTGCAAACATCCACCGAATCAGTCATCAGGGAAGTACCTAAAAATTACCACAGTGTCTGCGCTGAACACACAAAACTTAATTTGGTGGAATATCCCAGTGTGCTATCAACTCTTTCACTTTAGATCACACAAGATTATCCAAGATCTTTGCCGACTCTTTCTGAATGCATATAGCACAGCTGAAGTTTTTGGATGTAGCTTTCCTGATACTTCAGACAGCGGTTGGTTCCTTTCATGTTTGCTAGCTTCGAAACTCAATTAGACAACTGTTGAAACTTGAGATGTGTAGTCCATTACTATGAGCACCATGTGTGCTTTTTTGTCACTGCTCCACCATCCACTGTTGTATAGTAATGTGGTTTAAGCGCACACCGATCTTCACTGCAATGGATCGCACAGCTCACTCAGGTTTTAAGAGGCTGCTAATTGATTTTCATGCTGCTTGGAAATGAATGGAGACCAGCGGGTGCCTGCAGCAGAGGAAAAAGGTTTATTTGGTTTCTCTACAGCACGGGAGCTTGATCTTCAGAGTGTCGTGCTATTCTCATGTGCTGTAAATGGGCTGAAAGCAAGCAGGAATAATAGGTATATGCATTTCAAACTGGAATCAGGCTGATTCCCAACAAAAGTTTAAAAATGAACCTTTCTCTTCCTCCCTCAGGAAACAGCTGTGCGTGTGAAAACAGGAGAGGAGAGGGGGAGGGAGGGATTAGCGAGTCAGACAGAACTCAAAGTTTCAAAGTCAGTTTAGCACTTGCATCACACGCACACACTACAATATAACATTATTCCTCTGTAATGCCGTGCTGACAGCAGCTTTTTCCAGATGTTTCGGTTTCTTTCAAACTGATCAACGAGCAACAGTTACAAAAAAACTCCAAAAAACAACTCTTACTCTTCATGTTGGCCCTGACATGCCCCATAACAACCAGGAAACGTGACCTCTGAGTGGGTGAGATGTGAACCGGTGACCCCGCTGCTGACCTACGGTGTCATTGGCAATAGGAAACACAAAGCCGGGGGGCTCTGATTGGTTCAGCCGGACACGAACGGCAGGGGAGGCTGGTTGGAGGGAAAAGCAGGGAGAGGGGAATTCCCAGAGATGAAGGGATACGCAGACACACCAGACAGACACAGACACGCACGTGAGTGTGCGCCCGCAGACGCAATGACACGCACGCACACGCGCTCAAGCACAGATCGTTTCCACAGGCGCTTCAACTGCCATCAGCACAAATGAAACAGTCCGATCATTCATGCGGTCAAAGCTTCAGACTGAATTTATTTTATTAGATCAAGGATGGATTTTAGTGCCTGGTAATGCAGAGCTGTAAATGAATAAAATATAGCTCTGGGCGTGCATGTGGGCGTGAGCACGTATGTGTGCGAGCGTGCATGTATGTGAGCCCGTGTGTGAGTGTGCATTTGTGTGTGTTTTGAGTAAGGCAGGAGGAATGTCTCCATTCATGGTGTGAATGGGCAGATTAGAGGCTTTATTCCAGCAAAGACCTGAATAAGCTCCTGTTCTGTGTGTGTGTGTGTCTGTATGTGTGTGTGTGTGTGTGTGTGTGTGTGTGTGTGTGCACAGGTATATGTGTCACTGAGTGTGGGACTAAGTGCAGTGCTACTGTGGGTCAGTCCTTTCAATTCAAATAATAATAAATACTATTTTTTATTAACTAATGAATAATTTTAAAATTTAAAATGTCCACTGACCTTTCCAGAGTGTCATTTTATGACACCACATAGGTACATTTTTATTTATTTATTAACAAAGAATGAATCAACACTATTACACTTCATGCCCAAAAGCTTTGAATGACACACCATGAATCCAGTTCTTGAGGCAGGCAGACTGGCACAGTCATCGATGTGCTTGGTGAGTCAGGCGGAGAAGTTGTTGTGTGCCTCATGCAGCGATGATACGGGATTTTTAAGACCGATATTTAGTCCTGTAAAAATCAGATATCTTGATACATTGGCCAATATTTTTTCCTTTTAGAGACACAAAACATAAAAAGACATCGCCTTCATTTATATGTCCATTTGTTCACACTCTCCCGACTCTGCTTAGTCTCTATATTACTATTTTGTCTATTATTGCAGGGTCTTCACCGTACTTAAGGCGACTCGTGTTATGATTTGATGCTAAATAAACACAACTGAATTGAATAGATCAGCTGGTTGTTTGTTGCAAACTGCCCTCTAGTGGACAATGTATGCAACATCACCACTGGTATCACGATTGTAGGGTGTTTCTCCCCTGTCCTCGTTACTTTTTAATTGTCATTTTTCCAAAATTTAAATGTCAATACAGATTAATCAACAAGTAGCTAATGCTGGCTAGTCGGGCTTTAATCTCCAGAGCGTTGAAACGAATCAATAAATTAATAAAACTGAGTGCCAAAAACTGCAGTTCCTTAAGTGGCCACTTGAGGCTGGCTCCAAAAATGAGCTGTTCCCCAGAGACCAACGACACATCTGAAACAAGCAATTTTACAGGGAAGAATTTTTATGTACGTGACCTGTTAAACTGAATTACACCTTAAAGTTTTGTTATCTGTGTTATGTATACCTGCACAATCTGAGGATGTTTGCTGCTGTTAGCTAAAACTGTGCCTGCTGTCGACAGCAGCTTCAAAACTGGAGTTGACCATCTTTTCTTTTCAGTCTATGCTTATTTCAGACAAAGAACTGTTCACAAATTGTTATCTATTAAATTTACAGTATTGCACACAGCAAACTGCTACATTTAAAAAGTGTAAATTTTGCTTGTCAACCTGTGCATGATAAACACGCAGGCTGGGTGTGACAGAAGTCAAATGCAGCATCATCAATTTTAAAAGGGTGAGAAGTAGGGATTCCTACTTTTCTAATACTGAGGGGGAAGCAGTTTCAGTTTGGATTTAAATTAAATCCAGAAAACTTTACAAAACCTCATCAATGTGGCAAATCAATGAATCTAAACCAAGTGTTTCAGCTGTAATGCTCAATGTGATCTATATTTCTGAGCTGAGTTCAAGAAATCTGTAGAAAAAAAAGCGTTATTTCAGTTCACTTTTCTCCAGATTTGTCTGGAATAGAAACTGTTGCCGATACTCTTCAACACAGCTGTGCTCAGCTTCAGCTCAGGTTTCCTGTTCAGGGAGGGATTATGTTTGAAATCTATCAGTCTAAAACATGCACTCACTAGCTGGTGCAGATCCACCACTATCTTATTTGCAATCCCTGCTCTGGGGATATTTTATGTTTCTTCCTATCAAGGCAGGGATATGCATTATAGATAAAATGGGGTACCACAGACACACTATACACAATGTTAAACCTCAGCAAGGCCCAAGTCATCGATGAAATGTGTGTGTGTGCAGCGTCGCACGCGTTTGTCCGTTTATAGCCTCTTTACACCTTTGTGAGACTTCAAAGTCCTCTGAACGGTGCAAAGTCTAAACCTACGCTGACGACAGCAGCCACCACTTACTGTCACTCCTCGAGCTACAGCCTTGTTTTCCTCGAGCAGGGGAGGTTCGATGTTTATGTCCTGTATCAAACTGCGTGTTATCTGGGTGTGGTGGGAAAACAGAAAAGCCTACAAGTAAACAAACTCCTTGCCTGTGCTTGCTTTGGGTTTGTTTTTCCCCTCACTATCTCCCCTTTTCCTTCGCTCCATTTTCACTGTGGGAGACTCCCCATCTCAACGCTCATCTCTTTCCACTCCCTTTCTCTCTTCCTCTCATCGGACTCTCCTCCCTCTCCCCCGTCTGCTCGCGGCCCAGCTCGGGCCCAGTTGTGCCTGGGAAAAGCTGATTGCGGTGTCCCCGGAAAACCTCTCCAAGAGCGGCAAGAAAGTGGAGGCGGAGAGTATCTAACTCAGCACATTTACTCCACAGCAGACATTTTGGTTTCTTGCTGTCGAGAATAAGGCTGCTGTTGCTCCATGTTTTGTCCGAAAAGTGAACAGAAAAAGAAAACCAGCACTTTTTTAGGTAGTGTTTAACTTCCTTTATCCTCGATTGGGCCCCAAGCACATGCACATAAATCATTTAAAAAAGAGATGACAAATATAAAGTTAAGTTTGACATCCCTGACTTAAACTATTTTACATCATGGGCCACTTTGATGTTAGGTGGGTCGGGCCAGTGAAAATCCCCTTTCTTCCAGTGTCTAACCACACATTTAATCCCTGAGAAAACGTGTGCAGTTTGGCAGGTTTATTCAGGCCCCTGCGCCTTATATTTCACGCTCTTGGTCTAAGTAATCTCAAAAACAACTGGGCACTGTAGTACAAGTTAGATGTGTTGGGAACTTACTGCTTGAATTTGGTGCATTGGTAATAACTGAATGCAGCAGGACAGTGAATCAGGGATTGCCCAATATTAAATAGAAATACAGTGTTCATGGGCTCACTGGTTAAAATGTTTTAGCTCTACTAGCAGCATGGATGAGATCTGCAGTGTTGCTCAATTCCAATAGTCCAAACTAGATGATTTCAGACAGTGAATTGCTGGAGAGATGAAAGGAATCAAAAAATAGAGTTTAAGTTGTAGATCGGCACGGTAGCTCTGATATGCAGTTCACATTCATTCGTGCTTTAATACCAGTAGCAATTGACAGCAAATAGTGTCGTATTATGGGTCACTGCTGAATCATCCACTGACATTGAACATCTAGAAAGCCACAAATGCCTGTTATTTTTATTTATTATTACTTTTTTTACCACAGCACTTCACTTTGCAAGGCTGGATGTACTTCATCACGCCACACACGCCACAGACTGCCATGTATAATACATGTAATGCACGATTTTTACACTCCATTTATACTTTGCAGTAAGAAAATGCTGTGATTTTAGTCGCGAGTCTGCAGAAGCTTGTTATCAGAAGCGTCGGCTCTTTGAAGAAGCTCTGGAATGAGCTGACGGCTATTTTTGGTATCAGCTTGTAGCTCCTCACTAAACTCACAGCATTTCCTGTTTACCTGTGACCTCTGGAGTATGATGAGGGCCCTGTGAAGTGAAGCAATCTGATTTCATCAGGAAAGAAAAACACATTTTTTTCCCCCCTTTAAATTTACAACTTTAACCCCTTAACGCCTCGAGTATCATATTTCATACATTCAGTTTTTGTGAATTTTTGACACTTCTGCATCATCAGTGTGATTTCTTTTCCACCCAAAAAACTAAATTAATTAATTTTTAAGTCATACATTGTAAAAAAAAAAAGCCAGATGTAGCAAATATGATACAAATTAAAACTCATATATGCAAATTAAAGGGTTTTTAATTTCACCCAGTCTCACACACATTCAGCCTCTGTTTCTATACCAAAACATTCACGCACACAGTCATCCTCCGATTGGGTGAAACTCTGGGTATTGAGCCACTAGACAACCCGCTGTACCTCCCGAGCCACAATAATGATGTCAGTGGGACAGAATTTAAACATGGAGGCTAAACTACTGTTTTACATCATAACCTACACAAGCGTTCCCTTTACACCTGCGGCACACATCTGCTAGAATTGCTTCAAACTCAGTCTGGACCCATGCAGAAGAAAAGGAGTGTTGTGCAGCGCGTTCGCTACACAGCCAGCAGGTGTTTAATGCATTGCTGTTTTTGGTTTCTTTACGGAATTTGCTGACAATCAGAAAAACACTGACTTTCACCAGCTTTACTCCACTTTAAAGCAAATCAAGAGCTGAACCGAAGCACTCAGTCCACTTAGCCCACACAGACTGTACATCATTCACAACACTGGAACAGCAGCGATTTAAATAGCTGTCTTGAGGTGACGAGCAGATTGCGCGTGTTTCAGAGTCAGTGTAGATTGATACGTTTGAACAAGTCTGCTGATAGAGTGGCACCAGGCCACGAGCATCAAAAACGCCTCTAAATGCGAGTCCTATGCGTGCTGGCCTTTAGAGAGAACGATGCCTGCAGGCCTGTGTGCGGCTGTAACACACTAACTTTATCACGCAGCAACTCCAGATAAGACAAAGCGGTCTGACCCAGAGCTGTACATCTCAAGCACGCGCACACAGTTTGTTGAGTGTGAGACAGCGGAGACAGAGACGTAAGCACCTTCTATGTGACTCCAGCTTGTTTTGTCACCGATAAAAGCGTAACAAGGTTAAAGGTCGTCCTCACAGCCCCGAGCAGACAGTAAAGCTGCTGCGTCACTTTCAATAAAGTCCAAATAAAACTAGCTGTTACAGCCAATGCACGGAGCACAGACAGCGAGCCCAGCTGGTGATGCCGATGCCGTGAGACATTCCCTCTGTTGACAATATGGTTAGCGATCATTCATGACATTCTGCTCAACCATTGAGTGTCATTGACAAGCTGTCCGGCCCTTCACAGCATATCTGTAGACGTTTATTGGACAAATGGTTTCTCTAGCCGGTCTGTTTCTCACAAAATGTTCTTTAAAATATAGCAAGTGGCTGTTGAAAGGAGTCTATTTGTTTTTGTTCCTGCGAGACGGGAGAATAAAAGATGAACTTGGAAAAAAAAAAAGCAAAGGCTGCTCGGGCTAAAGACAGCAGAAAAAATATCTGCCAGACGTGACTCATCTTAGGAAGTTTCATATGAGTTTTGAGCGTTTCACTTATTTTTAAAAGCTTATCTGGTTCACTGTTATGATGCCTTCTGATGATGATTTTGTGGATGTAAAACCTTAGGAAGAGAGACAAAGATGATGATAAAAAGGTCCTCCATCACTTTCACTGTAATAACTTGCATATCTTCTGTGCACTCGTGGTGAGTGGTCGTTGCCTATAAAGAAAACATTTCTTGTGCAACCCACTGGTGTTGATCTGTGTGTGTTTAATGTTCTGCACGTTGTTAAAAGGGAGAAGAACTGCTCTGCTGTCTGTGAGGAGTTTCACGTTTGTGTTTGCTGGATGTAATTCAGGAGAAGAGACTCCACAGAGTGCACTTCAGTGGCTCCATTTACAGTCAAGAGGAAAATAATTACATCTTTGCAACGTCTCCAAAACCAAAAAAAAATGAAAGCGAGCGAGCGAGAGAGATAAGGAAGTTATGCGAAAAGACAATAAATACTTTGGCTTCACTCGGTGCAGTACTAAACAGTTAACTGCAGCTTCTTTTTCAGCTGGCAGGTATAAACATTTCTAATGTGATCCGGTTGCTCTCTCGGATGTTTTGAGCACATCAGCGACTATTAGATCAGAGAAAACAGGCTGAGGTAAATCAGTTACCATGCAAATATCTCCTGCTCTCCACATCAATATGACTACAGAAGTGGAATACAAGGCTACAGTGCAAAGTTTTTTTCTTCTTCTTTGCAATATTACTCAGTCAGACCGCTAAGAGCAGAGGAAACGGAAACAGGACAAGAGCATGATTAGTAATGAGTAGCAGTTCTTTTGTGTTTGCTGTAAATGTTGTTTGCCATCATATTGAAACGTAAAAATGCAATTCTAAATTTAAATGCGGACACGCATGAAATCATCAGGTCAGCCAGTGACTATACCCAAATCAGAGAGTGAACTGAGAGGTGCTTTTTTTGCTGAATGGGAGATTTAACATTTAGTAAGGATTTTATTTAGAAATGTAGTTGTTTACGGATCCTGGGATTTGGTCAGGAAATCAAACACGAGGAGCTACCTGCGGTTGCAACCCCTCCCAAGAAGGGGCAGATATACCAGATATATCAGGCTAACTACTCAGTGCAGCAGAAAGGCTCAGGAATGCTTCAAAGAACATGAAAAAGAGCCCCGGGAGTTGACCTTGACAACCAGCTTGACAATTTCGGAGATTCGATTCAGTTCAATTCAATTTTATTTATATAGTGCGACATCACAACAGCAATCGCATCAAGGTGCTTCATATTGAAAGGTAAAGACAATCAAATGAGCCCGTGAGCAAGCACATGGCGACAGTGGGGAGAAAAAACTCTTTCTTAACAGGAAGAAACCACAAGAAGGATGAGGCGCAGGGAGGCGCGGCCATGTGCCACGAATGGTTGGGGGTGAGGGGGACAATGGAGAGCCAGAAATGAATAATAACTAATGGTTAAATGCAGAGTGCAGATAAAAAGGTGAATGATAAAAACTATGCGTTTTCTCAGAAAGGAAAGTTTTAGGCCTGATCTTAGTAGTAGAGAGGCTGTCCAAACTGTGAGCTGGTGACAGCTGAAGGCTATGCCTCCCATTCTACTTTTAAATATCCACGAACTACAAATCACACATGAGACGATAATGATCCCCGTCCCAACTATCCCAATGCAAGTGAGCATCTACACAATGCAACAGGAAAAATGTGATCCAGGAAGGCCAAAGGATCCACTGCTCACATCCCGCTGCTCAGGACCACAGAGGACGTGTCCAAGCTCCAGCAGGTCAGCTGCGTCAACAGTGTACGGAAATCAACACTATTAGACCCGTGGCTTTGCGGTGGCTGATCGGTGTTTATAGTTTATGGAAAAGTTAAAGCCTGTTAATTAAATGCATTCTCACCCAAGAGAGCTGAAGATGATGAACTGGGCTAAAAAGCAAAAAGGGAAACTAATATATCTGAGCTGGACAATGTACTGCATTATTACGGCTTTATCGTTTTTGTATTTTATTGCATTGCTATGCAGTATACACACACACTACAAGTTTACAACAAGCTTTAGTAAAACAACAGCCCCTCTTTCTCTCTCGTGCTCTCTCTTAGCATCTCCCTTACTCTTACAAAATCATTATAAACAATGTGACAATTTCAGCCTCAGAAGCCAGCGGCACCTTCAAGAAGAAAGGCACACCATTACAACAACCTTTTAAACACGTCTCCCACCGATTCTGGGGGTTACCGCGGCTTTAACCCGGATAATCATCTTCCCGAGGTGTCTACCAGGAAATTCGTGCTCGAGTTTTGCAGTTAAAAGCAATGATTTGTTTTGCTCTCGATAAAGCAAAATAACATGTACATCCTTCAGTTTGAGAACTGAGATCTGGACACAATGCATTCGAATGCCGTCTTGGACTCTGGAGGATTATTTAGAAGCCAAGTTATCATAATTTCATTGTTCAGCTCACCAACCCCTTTTTGTCACACCGCCAAGTACAATGCAAGAATGAACGTTCCCCGTATTGCGTTACATTTAAAACATGCGTCGGACACATTACTGTTACATTCTTCCAATATGAGAGCGGGTTACATCAGTTCACATACAACCAGTTACATCAAAGTAGCTCTTAAATTAGCGGTAGCTGTTTGTGTCAGAGCTGTTCCAGTTATTATTTTGAAATATCCTTTTCTTAATCTGACCCTCATGCATCAAGCTGCGATATTGAGGTTTCATGGAAGCCAGATGAAAGCCAAGAGAACACTAATGAAATCAAACCATTAGTGTTGCAATTCCTGGTAATATTTTGTTAAGCTCAGGAACTGAAGAGACCAAACTCCAGAGCTGTAGATATTCAAAGAAATGTTCACTTTGGATGTTAGATATCAAAGATACGCCCTCAAAAGTCATTTAAGCTGCTTCTTTAACAGAAAGCTCAGACGTTATTTTACTTGACATTTTGTTTGGCCAAAGCTTAAAGCCAGTTTATCTGGTTTAAACAACAAAAAACCCAGACTACACTGTGTCAGAGATTTCAGTATATTCATATATTTCTTTACATAATACCACATAAATCATGTTAAGTATTATAAGGTGGGAAGTGTACAGAAGAAACTAGAAAATAACACTAATGAAGAACTGGACATTGTAGAGTGCCGTGGGAAAGTATCTGCCCACTTCCAGATTTCTTATTTTTTTTCCTATTAGTCACACTTCAATGTTTCAGATCATCAAACACATGTTCATTTTAGCCAAAGATAACCCGAGGAAATATAAAATGCTGTTTTTAAAACATGATTTCATGATTTTCGGATATTCTTCTTCGGGATTTTCTGGTAAAAAGCAGAATTCGTGTTTCCATCACTTACAGCAAGTCGTCCTGAAGCAGCAAAGCAGCCCCAGACCGTCACACTACCACCACCATGTTTGACTGTAGCTATGATGATGTTTTTATGACCTGCTGTGTTAGTTTTACAGCACATGTAACAGGACACAAAAGGTTCAGCTTTTGTCTCGTCAGTCCACAGAGTGTTTTCCCAATAGAACCGTGAACTCTGACCTTAATTGACTCATATGAAGCACGCAGTTCTTTAGACATCGTTATTGGCTCTTGTGTGACCTGATGGATGAGTCATCTATGCACTCTCACTTCAGTAGGCTAGTGACTCCTGGTTAGGTTCACCACTGCTCCAAATTTTCTCGCTGTAGTCACTGGAGTCCCAAAGCCTCAGACTTTGTGATGGACAGATGTCAGTGACTTTACTTCACTTTGTCCGGCGGATTCTATTTAAGTGATTTTTAAAAATTCAACGGGTCTGGCAGTTATCAGACCTGGATGTCAATAATGAAACTCAACTTTCAAAAACTGTGTCTAATCACTGGGGTGGGGGAGGTTACTTTTTCACACAGGGCCAAGTAGGTTTGGGTCGCTACTTTCCTTTCATAATATGAAATCATCATTTAAAAATCCCGCCAGTGCTACCTGTAACAGGGCGGCCCTTAGCGGCTGGAAACACAGTGAGATGGACCAAGGCAAGTGTAGTGGAACAAAAAGTACTTATTTGCTATACAGCTCTCCTTACAACAATTCACTCGTCGAGCTTCTTCACAGCACAATCAACCCTCTAATGACAACTGGCAGCCTTAAATATGTTCAGCTGTCACAGACTAAACCATTCTTCCACTCTCAGGTAAATTCTTAAATCCCAACCTTCCACCACAGTATACAATATATCAATTAGAATAAATAAATACATATCACGTTTTCATATTAATACATATTTCACACTTTAATTTTACACCAAACCCAATATTCTAAAAAAAAACCAAAAACCCAAGCACGAAAAGATTCACCACACTCGCTTTACCAATGATCTTTCCCGGAAAGGTGAGTAATCATATCTTACAGACACTTTTTTGCACCACTTTTATCCCTAGATTTCACACACACACACATTTGCATTAGTTTTCCTTACTGGTAAACCTTAATCTCAATCACCATTCTTCTCTCCTGACAGACAACCACCACATTCCTTGATGATGAGCAGCAGTGCTGGATCTGAAACAAGGCTACCAACCGATTTTAAAATTCCCAATAAATAGTCAATAAATATTTAAACTTATTGTGTGCAAATGTTTTACTGTGCAAATCCATGCTTAAAGTGCAATGCTAAAAAAAAAGGGCTTGATAAGGTGATTTTAATAAAGTTGAAGGTGTGCTCTAAAGTGCTATACAGATAATATAATATAAATAAATGTAGTAAGGAGTCCTCTTCCTTATACTACCCTTTATCCAGTAGACACACCTATGGTATCAATTTCAAAATCCTACATTGTCTTATTTTCAGAAAGCTTACTCTAACCTTGAGGTCAGAAGAAAAGATTTTTAGTAGATGCACCTATAACATCAATTTGAAGCTCCTACGTCGCCTTGTTGAAGAGTTATCGCTCCTAACTTAGGTGCCGACGCTGCCCGCCTGCATTTTGTATTTGCTCGGGTCATCTTTGTCTAATATTAAAATTTGCTTGATGATCTGAAACATATAAGTGTGACAACAATTAACGAATCTGGAAGGGGACAAATACTTTTTACAGCACTGTAAGTATCACTGACAGAAACACGAGCATCTTCAGTTCACACTCATAGGCCTCTGATATGTGTAAAGGTTGGAAGCTTCTGCCTTAGACTGCTGAACGAGTAGGTTAAAACATTTTGAACCTTTGCTCTTCTTTTTCTATTGACTGGGTTTACAAAAGACAACAAACACTTTTTGAGTGAAATGCCCTTTTAAACGGTTACAAAGAGTTTGCGTCTATATACATTGTTTTTCTTTAAGTCTACAAAATCCCAAA
>NW_005187587.1:1029419-1035742 GCF_000239375.1 Pundamilia nyererei
TGAAAGTTCGTAGGGGCGTGGGAGGATATTAAAAGGACTGAGAATAATGTCTACTCACCAGCTGGAACTCGGAGCGTCTCGTGTAGGCCTCCTGTATGCCGGCGTCCGCCCAGAGCGCGCTCAGCGCCATCACGTACAGCTGGAACTCACTGGGCTCGACCCCCGAAGCGCCTACGCGGCCCTCCCACGACATCACCAGCATGCCCTGCTTCTCATTTTCACAGCTCTGCCAGCTGATACCCAGCTTGTCGCGGGCATCCACCAGCACACGCATGCCCTGCAGACACACACAAGAAGAGCAGCCGCCTGTCTTAATGTCGCAGATATTTTTCTTACCACACAGATGGGAGGAAAAAAATGAGTCTAGCATTCCTCGTAAACACGGAGTAACTTTAACGCTGAAACTCATGCATTTAAGTCACACTCTGAACGCATGCACGTGTGGCTGCTGGTGGTTTTTTGAGGAGAACCATGTGGGATCTGTGTGGGAGGTCTCTTCCTGAGACTGAATATTCCTCCTTCAGTTCTACTTTTTTCTATTTCCGCCATCTATTCTCTTGAACAGCTACTCCAGATGTCAGATTGAGGTGGGCTGTAACTTTCTGGAAGTGATGATGCAGCATTTACGCCCGCTTCACACAGCAACTATAAATATATACTTCTTTTTTCTCTCTCTCTCTCTCTCTCTCTCCAGCCAATTCTTGTGAACAACTGCGAGCATCACCAAAAATGTAAGTTAGCTATAAAAACCTTTGATTTTTGAATCGGTGAGCTCGCGCCGATCCATTACACCCTCACCGGCTCTTACTAACTCACTGCAAATGTGAGGCGTATTTCACAGCATCTCCAAGTCCAGAGCGGCTGAATTATTAAAGAGTTGTTGCTCATCTGTTCTATGGATCGTTACAATGACTCTGCTGTGAATAATTTAAGAGTGTCTCAGGGGTCAAAGTACGTGTGCTCTGTGTGTGTCTGTCAATGACTCATGACCCATCTGAATCTTTTGCAATAGTCAAATTTATTTGTATTGCTTAATCTCACACTGAAGAGGCTTTTACACACCCACAACATCAACATCTCCTGACCCGGCTCAGCGTCGTCTTTACAAATAACATGTGAAAACCAGGAAGTCAAAGAGAGAGAGCCCCCACCACCCACGCTTTTGAACATGGCTATAACAAAAAAAAAGGCAAATGCAAAGAGTGAAAAGAAGGTTTGACTACAATGTATGTCTATTTCATGTGCGCGTGTGTGTGCAGTCTGACTTGGCTGCCCTCTGTGACTCAGTGTTGTGGAGTGATTTCAAGTCTGAGCCTGTTCAGACTTTTTCTTCAGAAATGCTGTTTTTGTTTTTAGGAATGAGTGAGATGGATGTGAACCTAAACAAGTGAGGAAATCCCACAGTGGTGCTTAAAACAAAGACACACACAAACACACATGCTGCATTAATGTGACGAACATGCAGACCCACTACCAGCGTGGGCACAGCGAACTTCCCAAAGCAGAATGACCGTGTGAGCTTTGAGTGAGTCACATCGACTCATGACACGAGCCTTATCAATTTACTAATCTGCCTCATTTGTATCATAATCCTCCATATTCCTGTCTGCGTCTCTTCCTGAGTGCCCGCATGTTTACTCCACTGTCTGCTTCCATGCCGATCAGCCTGTCACTGTCTGCCTGTAACAAGTCAGTTATGTGCGGCTCAGTTTCAAAGCCTCCGAAGAATTCAGATGACTGACGTTGCCTTTGCTTTGGCCGATCTAAGAGGTCAGTACCAGAGGACTGCACACATTCTCTAACGAGAACTAGCTTGTGCGTTATCCGGACGTTCAGATGACGTCAGCTTGTGTGCATTTCTGGTCTGCCGCTCATGGGTTACTGTGAATCTCAGCTAGAAAAAGGGGAACAAAGCTAGGGCTAAACACTGGAAGTCAGGTTTGCTTACTGTTATGAGTCTGAACATGTTGGTAATTACACAGAAATGACAGACAGATGGCTGGCACTGCTGCCTCACAGCGAGGAGGCCCCAGGTTCAAATCCACCAGCTGGGACCTCTGTGGAGTTATCTCCCTGTGCTTGTGTTGGTTCTCCCTGGGTTAGGTTAATTTGCAATTCTAAATTGGCCGTAGGTGTAATTACGAGTGTGAATGGTTCCAACCACTACCTTCCCCCCCACTGACCAGAAACTGGATAAGTGGAAGGAAAGGTGGATGGATGGACAGGTGTTGCATGGATGTTGTAACTCTTGTTGTAAACTGATTCAGAGTAATTCTAGTTTATCACTGATTATCTGGTTATAAACATTTGAACATATGCATGCACAAAGGCCATAAACAACATTCGCTTTACTTCCCAGGAAGTGCAGGTTGCATACTTCCCACAACTATGACCCAGTTTTTGACCGGACAACTTCCTTATGTGACTGACATAGGATGCTTCCACACATGCACTGGCACCCCTGAACTTTTCCAAGCTATACCTTAAAGAGGTGAAAATGTAAAATCCTCCCAGCTCGGCAGCACAAAGTCTGGGCGATCAGTTAAATAATTCCCAGGTTAAATTTATGCAGGAAGCAGTCTAGCGAATTCACAGCGAAGGAGTGGTCGTACTTTGCTGCGGGCCCTGCACGCGCTGCTCAGGCAGCCTGAAGCAAACAGATAGTCAGACTGAATGTGAAGCAGACTCCGAGTGTACAATATCCTTACTTCATTCGCCTGACATCCACGTGTAAAACCAGCTACATAGAGTAGACGGAGGAAATACCAATAAGACAAGAAAAGGAAAAAAACAGCTCAGAAGATTTTTTTACATAGGATATATGGGGATTTAGTATTTGAATCTTCTGCTTCCTGTTAACTCCAACCAAACTTCACCTCCTCCCCAGCCGTAGAGGGCAACGCCACAGGACGCACAAATTTAAATGAGTAACAGACTTTGATTGAAAAGCTCATTTTATGTGTTACTGGCCCTCAGTATCTGACCACACGGGGCGAAAAAACATTAAAATCTGATGTCTGAGCTGATGGGCTTCTCACAGTCATGGCGTGGTCAGCAGCGTTAGTAGCAGTTGCCTCCGGCAGATGGCTGGAGCTGGCAGGGTTCAGTTTCATTTATAAATGTTGTATTGAAAAGCGGCTCTCTTTCCTGCGTTAATGCAGTCCACCCCGCGAACTGCACTGACCTCCTCCTACTCTAAAGCGACGCCTGCCTTCTGAGCCCACGGAGCCCCAGTGAACGATGGGACTGCAAGTGACATCAACACCAGCCACAAAACACAACACATGAGCGGGCAGCCGGTGCCAAAATATCTGCTGTGAACCAAACGAGCCAAAAAAGAAGAAAAAAAGAGAGAAAAAAAGTAGGCGAATACTTCAAAGAAATTCAAGAAAGGCAATGAGAGATAAAAGCTACCAGAGATAAGAGAAGGGAGCAGCCATCACATGCTCAGTTTAGAAAAATTAGCTCTTTTTTATTGCTGGTATTTATCTTCTATTGTGATAAAGAAATGCACCTCAAAAGTCCAAAATGACTCAGTGATCATTTACTTGCTAGTTAAGGCTAACTTAGATCAGAGGGGTTTTTTGTTTGCTTGGTTCACCTCTGACAATGGTTAAACCACAGATTTATCCACCGCTTGACAAGATAATCACTCAGATCTGAACTCCATCTCTCCGCTGTTTATTTCTGCAGGCCTAATTGTGCAGCACACCTGTGCATTCTCTTTCAGCTTTATCCGCCCTTCTTTCCTTCCTTTCCCACTTTGCTCTCTCACTCTTCATCAATAGGTTCCCATAAGACAGGGGGTTCCCCGCTACACCTGGTAGGTGACACTGATCTTCCACCAACAACCGCATCTAGCACACGATTGGCTGTTATTCCTTTGTGATGTGGGAAATCCAAACAGCGGCGTCCAAACTCAAAGAAGGCACATCATGTAGGATGAACTTTTTTTAAGTTCGGTTAAGCTGGGATTGCTTCAAAATGTCCTCGTTTTCCAACACCAAATTATCCAGATATGATTTTAACGCTCATTAATTCAACCACTGATGATAAATTCGTTATTATTGCTGTTGTATCATCTACATAGATGCTCAAAGGCCTTTTTCAAGCAGCCATCAGTCCTTCAGTGGCACATTGTGTCGCCCAGTGAACGTTTATCACGTTACAGGGCTGATTGATCATCGGGAAAACCTTTTTCCAATTATGTTATCACAGCTTGTGCTGATTAAAGAAGCCATAAACGTCGAGTATGCGGAGCATCACCCAATTTGCCTGCATGAACCTCCAATAAACTTCAGATTTTACAACCACGTGTGCTACTCTCTTCAGCAAACAGCACTGAATCTGCAACTGAGCAAGAGTGCATCACTTCTCAACCAGAAGCTTTTTTTTTTCTTGCAGTGGTGAGGTCACTCCAGGATCGTGGCCTTCTGTGCAGATTTGCAAAGAAAAAGCCGCATCCAAAAAGACGGGGAAAAGAGCAGACACTGAACAGAGGGATAAAACAGAAACGATTAATCATTAATGAAAATAACTTCCACTTACAACCCTAATACTAACATTCGCTCTTTATATACTTTACATGACGAATGACTGCAGCGCTGGTGAGGGACTTACAGATGTTTTAAGCAGGGTAATAGCTGGTAGTTTTGGCCTGGCCTATCAGCTCCTACACATCGCGCATTGTGTGTGTTTTCCGGAGTTTGGCTGCTGGTAAAGTATGTGGTGTGTGGGAAGATTGTGTTCTTGATCTGGCCCGAGACAGGACGGTCACTGTATACTTGTGTTTGGGGGAGGGTACTGAATACTGTCTTGTCTGTGCAGAAGTGCAGGCTCTTATCATCCTCGTCTGGGCTGTGTGGCACTCAGGACGGATGTGCTCATCCCTCAGGAATAGTCTGGTATTGTTAGCTGGTGAAGGAGGCCCAGCCATGACAGCAAACAAAGGGACAGGACGCACACACACACATAGACTCACTTCAGGATAAAAATATGCACTATGTCAACAGACCTCTGTGTGTGTTTAAATAAGTGTGTGAACCTTAGTCGCTAATGGCCCAGGCCTGCAGATATAAATTGTTCCCATCATCTTGATTTTCCTCAGAAAAGGTTTTGGCTGTCTTAAAAAAAAAAAAACAAACAAATTTATTATAAAAGCTAAGACATAAGCAACTCATTCAAAAATCTGAATAGTTAGAGCCACAGTGACCTAAAGTGTCAATTACTTGTGAAAACTTTCAAAATGCCCCCTCACTGTTGTCCTCCTCAGATATAAAACACGATTTGGATGTTTAACAAACACGGCAAACATTAGATATGTGGAGGATGAAGGCCCCCTCGAGCCACGTCTTTACCTTCAGTATATTCTCATAGATTGTGTCCCGGAAATCCAGAAGTGCCTTCTGATCAAACTCCTGCCCGTTAATGATGCGCATCTGTTTGAGGAATGTGGACTTTCCGCTCTCCCCGGCCCCGAGCAGGAGGATCTTCACCAGCCGCCGAATGGCTCTCCTCTCCCGGGCGATCATCGCGTCTATCTCCCGACTCCTGCGCCTCGCCTCCCGCTCTTGCGCCGCGTCTCTCTCCCGGCTCCTCTCCTTGCTGCCGACGGGGTCCCGGCTGGCCTCGGCCGGGAGCAGACAGCGGCTCAGGGTGCGGACCACTCCCGACATGGCGAGTCGTGGGAAAAGTTTACCGAAACTCCAGTGGGAAAATGTTCATTATAGGATTTTGATCCCCCACCCCCGGGATGGAAATGGTACGACTACAAAGTTCACGGATAAACACGATAAACACGCGTAAAAAAATAAAGTCTACATTTAGTTTGAGAAGCCGTTATCTAGTCTTCAACCGGCAGACAGCCCGTGTCCATCTTGGTTAGACCTCGCCATCCACAGAAATCACTCTGGACACAGAAACAAAGCCAGGAAGCAACAAAAGAAAGTTTAAACGCTCAAATGTTAGAGGCCCGAAAACAAAAACAGAAAGTTGACCTGGAGTCCGTGTGTTCATCCAAAGCACAACAACTGTAACAACGCTGAGGCTGTGGTATCTGACTCCGTGGGACAGCTATCCAAACTATCCAAACACAGCCAGCGGTTTGTGAACTTGGAAGCTCCTGCGGGCGGCGCTGGGACGGCCAGACTGCTGAGGGTTACCGATAATTCCCGACAGGGGGCGCTAGCAGACGGAAGGAAATACATATAGAAGGAAAACAGAAACATTTAGCGCTGCTGGTGATGTTTTCTCCTGCTGTGTGTGTGTGTGTGTGTGTGTGTGTGTGTGTGTGTGTGTGTGTGTGTGTGTGTGTGTGTGTGTGT
>NW_005187587.1:1035762-1053289 GCF_000239375.1 Pundamilia nyererei
GTCATCACTGGGAAATGTGGTCCTGCTCGGTTTGAGCACTTTTACAGCTCTGTTTGTGGATGGTTTATTGTCAGCGTCACACAGACTTCACATGTGGTCACAAAGGTTTACAGGCCAAGGTCAAAGATACCTGTGGCCCATTAGCACTGAGTAAAGTGGGGGCACCCAAGGGGCTATTGGCTCGGCACTTTATACCCCTGTTGCACACCCTGTTTAATTTTTAAGTGTGTATGAAGCAAGCAATTTACCTTTGTGGCATAGCTGATGATGTTTGTGAGCGTGGGTCTGCAGGCATTAGTTTAGCAAAAAATATGAGACAGAGGCAGTTTGAGTACTAGATCAGGGGTGTCAAACATAAGGCATGGGGGCCAGAATCAGCCCACCAAAGGCTCCAATCTGGCATGCTGGGGGACTGTGTTTTCATAAATTTTGCAGCTTTTCTCCTGAAGTCCTCAGCAGTGGAAATTCATACAACACTGAAGTAAATAAGTAACAGGTAAAGAGTTAAATGACAGAAAGTTAATGTTTTTTCACTGCCAGACAGTCTGGGCAATCGGATACCAGAACCCTTTCTGTCTTTTTACATGTTTGTTTTTCAGAATTTAAGCTGAAGAGTCGTGCTGACAGATGTCTTTCATTTACTGCTGAAGCATTTCTGTATCATGTAGAAAAACTGCACTTCTTTTTCTTTAATTAAATATAGGATTAAATGTGTAGTTAAATTTCTTTACGCTGACAAACAGGTGAGTTTCACTGGTCCAGCCCACTTAAGATCAAAGTGGGTTGTAAGTGGCTCACGATGTAAAATAACATTGCAACACTGCAAGCTACCTTCACAAAAAGGACACTGAATGCTGCACTAAGTATTGAGTACTCATGTTAACATGTAATGAGGTATTAATGATTACTGAATACTCTTGAGTTGGAGTGTTGCCAAGGAATACTGTGGCTTGTGTGATCGCACACACCAAGATGATCTGTAGTTTTATACAGCTACACATTTTCTCTTTTCAAATGTTCGCTCCCAAATCCTGAAAGAAAGTCACACTGGCTAATCAAAATGTTTAAAATGATTGAAAACAATTAAGTTTGGTGCATTCGTTTGAAGTAGTCTCATGATATTTCTGAACTGATGCAGCTTAGATCCATCTTGAGATATTCAAACCATTTTCTTTAGTTGAATTAGTCCAATCAGATTTCCGATTCGTGGTCTGTAATTTGTCAGTTATAGCTCAGACCAGAAATCGGTCCTTACTGACACTGATTTTTATCCATATTGCTGCAGTGCATCATAAAGCTCATCCTTTTAGCTTTCCATTTCCAATAATTTATTTTATTTAACTTTAACGTCTTTATGAAGCTCGCAGTTTTTACAATTTTGATCTAAATATTTTCCCAAAAGCCTCAAAATCTGACCACGTGTTTAGTGATCAGTGGAATTTCAAACAAACACAGCAAGCAGACAAACTTGCATTTTTCTACACTGTGTGTAATTGAGTTGGACACATTCCAGGTGCTGGATATTACCAATTTAACTTCTTACTATATGTGTAAACCAGGCCATCCCTCTATTTTCTTTACTTCTTATTCTGTTTAGGGTTACAGGATGAGACGTGTGTGGCATACCCCAGCTGTCATGGAGTGAGAGTGGGATACACCCAGGACAGGTTGCCAGTCCACCAAAGGACTCATTCATGCTCACATCTGCATGTACAGCTAATTGAGAATCACTAATTAACTTAACATGCATGACAAGGTGCTGGCCAGACAGTGGATTCAAACTCAAGACCTGCCGGACCAGACCCTGATGCCCCTAAACAGATTAACAGATTTTGCCTCATTTAAACACATTAAACCACAAGATTTGAGTAGCAGCCAAGAGTTAGGGTCCCCTGTTCCCTTTTGCTCTCAGAGACACGGGGAGAACATGCAGACTGCACAGAACATCTCCTGTGGATTACCAGACTTTTATTTTGGTAGAAATCTGCTATGTGGTGCAAAAAAGGTTCTGGGTTCAGGTCCACACTGGGACTTTTCTGTGTGGACCTGTGTGGGTACTCTGGCTTCCTTCCATAGTGCAAAGAGTGCTTGTTAGACTTATTGGTGATTCTGAATTGGCTGAAGGTGTTAGTGTGAATGGTTATCTGCCTGCGACAGACTGACAAGCTCTCCAGGGTGTACCCACGACAGCTGGAATATGCGCCAGCCCACCATGACCCTGAATTGGATGAGTGGATGAAAATGGGTGGAAATTAAAATACATCTGCAAGCCTGACTACACTGGAAAACTGAAAAAAGAGGAGGTATGCAATTTGGACTGTGACACTGTGTTGTTATATAACAATTTAAATGGAAATATTGTTGTGATATGTCAAATCAGAGTTAAAGTACCATTATATGTTGAAAAATCAAACAAGACATGTAAATACAACACAAACTAGTTTAAATGTTAAACTAATTATCCTACAGCTTAACCTGTGCAAACTGATGTAGTCCAAATCTGTGTCATTTACTGGGAGAGAGTGAAGTAATGAAGAATGAAGTCGGCATGCAGAGAAGACTGGGGCTACAAAGTGTAGTTTAATAAAAGTAGTTACAGAGTAGTTACAAGACAGCCTGCCTTTGTCTTCAGCACACTTCCTCGGGCTGCATGCCTTCTCCTCATTCACTCTCTCCACTCTTTCACTTCTTCTCTGTTGAGCAAGCCAAAGCGTAGCATCCATGCCTGGACCAGCCAGGCCAAGCCTTTCACTCAGCCAAACCAACAGGAGACCCTCTGCTCCACAGTGTCCCTGCCAGCTTGTCTGAGTCTAATCATCCACGGGATCCAGGTTGTTTCAGGGCTAGTTTCCCTACAAGAATAATCTCTCTCACACACACGCCAGTTGGGTCTGCGGACCTCCAGCATCGTTGGAGACGTCTTTCTGCCCACCAACTGTCCGCCGTTACCAAGACGGTGATGCGAGTCAAAAGGAAGTGGACTCAGCCGAAACCAGCCAGCTGGACGAAGCAGCAAACGCGGAGGTGGGGGTGGACTGCGAGGAGGAGTGAGGTCCAACAGAGAGAGTCCATTTGGACGAGCTGATAGCGTTCGCAGCCACAGTTTAAATTTGATTTCATTTGTGTTGTTTTAATTTGGACTGGTATCTCCTCATCCAAATCTTACTGGGACACAGTATCATGGTTTTACAGCCCATAAAGCATCATACATTCTCTCCTATGAAACATTTTGCTTGGCTGACTTCAAAGCAAATCCATCTTTATTTATATAGTTTGTAAAGATTTAAGGAAATCCAAAAATGTGCTCAGTCTTTACTCATTTCAGATGCCTTCAAAGGACACAAATGCTGAAACTCAGTTAGATGTTGAAATAGACACAGACAGCTGTTTGCTGACATAACTGAGCGATTATTACAAATTGAATATTACACTTGAAATTGTAAAAATGTGATGAAATTGAGGTTGTGAAGCAGGCAAAAGCATTGTTAGTTCAACACACTGATATCAGTATAGAAGACATTGGTTCACATTGCAGTTTTGTCAAGTCAAGTTAGTTTACCATATTTGCATGTAAAATTATATTACAGTTTATGAGGACATTGGAGGACAATACATTTGAACTTGCAGTTCCTCAAGTGGCCACTTGAAGCAGACTCTAAAAGGGAGTCAAGCCTCATTGACTCCTATGTTAAAATGTGCAGGTTTAAAGTACATTTAAAGCACATTTGTTCTCTATGGAAAGTTTACCCTCTCATCACAACAAATGACTTAATAACTCACCTACCTGGATGATTTAGTTAGGTCTGTGGCCATGTAATCAGATGGATGGAGCAAATCTGAGTCTGCTAAGCCTGTGCTGTGCGTGTGCAGTTGGAGCCTTTTGGAATTTCTTTTTAAATAAATTTCAAACAAGGAAAGATCTCCGGTTCAGTTTTGGGAGGAGAAATAAATCCCATTAGGGTTGCATCAGGACGGGTAGCCCGACTTCTAAATACAGTTCAAAACCAAAGGGTGATGACATCCATGTTCATGCTCTCTATATCTGTGACACACAAACCTCTGATTAAATGGGATTAATGGGATAGAAATCACATGATTTTTGGATTTTATAAAGGGAGATTTCTACATGCTAACCTAACTCAAGGGCATTCATATGATTCATACTTTCTGAAAGCATGAGCAGGAGAATTATCTGAAATATCTTGCCAGTGGATTTTTAGTTTTAAAAAAAGGAATAAAGAGAAACCAAGAATTTGCCAAATGATTAATGGCAGAAACAATTAGAATTTTCAAAGCCAGTGCACGAAAATTATTAAGCTGAAAGTGAATCTAATTTGCCCATCCATTATCCTGCTTTTAAGTGTGACCAAATGAGCCCATGTTGTAGTAACAGCCTCGCACAGAAAAGCAAAAGTGAAGCATAAAAAGGTTGTTTTTGAGTTTGCAAATAGAAAAGTTCTATTTACTTGACATCCTCTTTGATCCACTATGCAAACACATCTAGTGGTTTGTTGTTATGATCCATGCTTCTCTTTTACATGCTGCTTGGGCTTCATTACAGTGTCTAATGGTATTTCTTCTTTAGTCTTTTGGTCCATGAACCTGGAATCAAGGCTATCGTAATAACCCAAATCTACATCGTCTTACATTTTTATCTCCATATTTCCTCGTATCAAATGTCATAGGCTGTCTACTTATCTGCCTTTGTTGCAACTTCAAAAGAAGACAGCACTTAATACTGCACTGATTGCAATCTACTTTTGAGGGGATAAAAATGGGCTCTGTGCCTTTGATTTGAGATAGAAGCTGTTTGAAAATGTAAGGAACACTTTTTCACGTGGAAATGTCCTGTTGCAGTTCTAACTTCCTCTGGACAGAGGGCACTGTTAGATCAGATTTTAAAAACAATATTTTTTTAAAAATCCAGTCATTCCTCACTTCAAAATCCCCCTTTTATCCCTCAATTTAAACAGTAGAGGAAGGAAGAGGGGCCAAATAAAATGCATGGTCAGCAAACAAGGTATCAGAGGCTGTGTGGGTAACGTGTGGTCTTTATTCACTCAGCTGTTGGGTTTGGAGTTGTGGAAGACGTCACTGTGCACACATGGACACATGTTAATAGAAGTTATTCTATTAAAATGTCTCCCTAATTTAAAGCACATCTGCAGCAGAGTACTGACCTAGAGCTGTGTGTGTCTACACATTTTATTTGTGTGTATGAGAAAAAGAGCGAGAGAGAAAGATGTCAGCGCAAGATTAAAATTCATACAGATAGCAACACACATGTAATTAGCCTAAAAGCCTTTTCATCAGGTTTGGCACAACGCTCACTCTCTCACACACACACGCGCGCACACACCAACACATACTAATGGACACCAGAGTCTGCTCATACCCACTAATATTCCACATTCACCTCTTAACACCACCGCAAATGGCATGTGTGTGATGGCACCGCTGCCTTGTGTGTGTGTTTTGTGTTTTACGAGTTATTTATATGCTAATGAATCTGGAAGGGCACGTTGAGTGGTGTGTGTGTGCTTGGTGTGTGCGTGGAGGAGAAGAAGGAGGAGGAAGGAGTTGCTACAGCTGAAGAACAGGGGAGGTAGGAGGAGAGGTAGAGGAGAACCTTGAAGACGTATGTTGCTTTTTTGTCGTAAGACATAACAACACGACTGCAGCTCCATCCTGAACTATGTTTACTCCCCACATCCTGTTCCCTGTTATTCCCACTTTACTCTGATGAAATATTGTTATTCAGGTACACTGTCTGGATGCCTGTCTGACTTGAGGTAGTTTGGCACAAAACACACTTTTTGTACCTGACTGCAATGCCAAATGTAGCTGTAAGCAGTGATTGACGGGCCCACAGTGCAACAGGCTTCTCTTCTTCCCTCTCTAATGGCAGAGCTGTGCTCGCTCCTCGATGTCAGCGAGAGGAGGCACAGTGGGTTAAATGGCAGTGTACGGCGTTTTGCAACTTCTAGGGCTGGTGCATTACACCCGCTCACACACCTAATTTTGCATACGTTTGACATTTTTGGTGTATTTTTTTCCACCGTATCATTCACAAAACCATGTTAGTATCTGAGATCTGAGATTAGAGTGACAACAGCGCAACAAGGTTCTGCTGGGCAGTAACACAAGCCGTCCAAAGACTTCACAGCCAGCAGTTTATCCACATGAATCTTTTAGTTGCCACGCTCCAAGTACTTCTAATTTATGACATTCTTCATGCAGCCACCAGATGTCCTCAGATTCCTCTGCTATTTTCAGTCATTCTGTTGTGAATTTGCTGCCCTGTTTGGGATCATTTTCCTGTTGCATGACCCAATTTTAGCCAAGCTTTAACTGTCAGACAGATGGCCTCACTTTTGACTCTTTGTATACAGTGTGTTTATGGTCCAGTCAACGACTGCAAGGTTTCCAGGCCCCGTGGCTGCAAAACAAGCTCATTTCCATCCATTCATCCATTTTCCTCAGCCACCTCCTTCAGGGAGTACACTGAGGTGTTCCCAAGCCATCTAAGCAACATCTTTGGTTGGACATGCCTTAAACACTTCACCTAGAAAGTGTGGGAAAGAATCACAGTCAGACAGCCAACCCTCCTCAACTGGCTCCTTTTGAGATGGACCCTCTCCTGAATGACTGAGCTCCTCACCCTTTCTCTAAGAAAAAGCCTCGATACTCTTTGGATGAAGCTCATTTCTATTAGCAACTTTTGGTCATAGGTGAGACCACAGATTTACCAGAAAGTCAAGAGACTCACTTTCATACTCAGCTCTCCCTTTACCACATCAGACTTGCACACAATCAGCATTACAGCACACTCTGTACTCAATACACTCTCATATCATCTGTAAGCGAGACCCTGAAATACTTGGTCTCCTCCGTGGCCTCAAATTAAAATATGCTAATTCTCATCCCAGCTGCATCACTCTCAGCAGCAAATCCCCCCAATGCAAGTTGGAGACCATTGTTCAATGAAGCAAACAGAACCACATCATCTGCAAAAAACCAAAGACAAGATCCTGGGATTGTCAAAGTACCACCCGCCACCACCCTTTGATTGCACATAAAAATTTATTCACAAATTTAATTTATGAATAAATATCACCAAACTTTATTATAAGAGCTCAAAACAACCCCCTGACATGCTATCATAACCATACAGAAAGCCACAGGAAACGCTGTGTATGCTGAGTTTTGACTCATTAAAATGCTATAATGGAGTACAATAATATGTACTTCAAAGTCAAATGACCTCTTTAGACAACAAACCCTTTTTGACATTTAAGTTACAAAAACATATTCAGCTTATAAAATAATCATTATTTACTTTAGAAAAAGTGTTTCTAGTAATACAAAGCTTTTTTTTAGGCAGTTACTACAGAGTCTGACCCCTATATATATACTTGTTGCTAATAATTCAATCTTTTTCAAGCTGCCAGCAGGTGCCGGCCCATTTATTGTTCACACAGGAGCCACGACTCTGGCTGAGTCTTTGCATTAATACCAGGTATCTGAAAACTTCGACACCTGCCAGCTCTTCAATGTCTGCAAGCCAGAGTATTTCCATTTTCCACCCGAGGCATTAAGGCAGCGTGCCTTGATTGAATTGATAGACTGGAGTAAACTCAGTGGGACTAAAGCGCGACTTTGTGAAATCAACATCATGCTCCTTTTTGATGCCGCTTTATTGCCTTGTCTTCTGGGCAAGAGTGAGCGAGGCTGAGTAGAGTTAACGCTTCCTAATTTTCTCCTTCAAAGAAGTGGGACAAGAGCCATCAAAGCCACGCATTCGCCATCTTGTCTCTAGCTGAATTGGTGGACTTTCAGCTTCGAAAAACGAAAGATAAATTGTGTGAAAATGAATTCTGCAGTAATTCTCATGTCATTTAATTAGTAAATCTTCTGAATCACAATCTTTGAAGGATTCATATTTGATAGATTTTGTACAAAGTGGAGTTTATTTCATCATCCACATAGCCGCTTCATCCTGATCCATTCAGTGTGTCTGCGGAGCCTCCAATATTAAATTGGTTTATTAAGGGTCTCATACAAGCTGGTCTTTCAAGGAAAAGGTTGTACTTTAGGTAATTTTGCTCTTTTCTATTTTCTTCTTCAGACCGAGGCATTTTTCACTTTTCAAGTTATGTAGAAGGCTTTATTATGCACAAAGCAGATTGAAGATTTTCCTGAATGGTGAGCATCTCTGCAGCAGTCAGACTTAAATCACAAGCTTTTTTAAAATAAATCTTTTTTTTCTAAAAGTCTCTTCAGGATAGCACATGTGCAATGCTTGTTTGATATTTCCCTCACAGTCGTGTAGACTTTCTTGCATATGATAGAAATTGTTCCCTATAGTTTATCGAACCAAATAATGTGTTTCAGCATGAGTCTCTTCATGATTGATGACATAAAGTCACTGACTTCACACTCTTTACCGTACATGTGTTACTTTGAATTACAGGTGTTTTAAGCTACACTTCATTAAATCATTAAAACTTGGTCATCGAAACAAGATAAAGAAAATAAACCTTCAGTGCTAACCTGCAGGCCTGCTTACATGACAGCTAACCTAACAAAATGAGAGACGATCAGAAAGGAACCCTCTCAGGCATACATAATTTAGTGGTGAAAAAAACATAAACTGTTAAGAAGAATGTTAACAACACAGTCTTGAGACAGGGTTTTGGATCCAAATGGACAACTATTGCAAAGGAAAGAGCTACAGCACTGAAAACTACCCTGGGCTTTAGCCTTGTTATCTGGCTAAGCCTCGGGTTAGCTGTTTATGGTATTTGATGCATTTAAATCAGCTGCTAATATTTTCAGAAGCATTGTGAAAGAGATTAGAAGGGCAGGAAAATAGCACACCATCACCTCCCAATTTCACCTGAAGACCCGAAGTGCATCTGAAAATATTCTGCAACGCTAAATCCACACAATCCAAAGGGTTTATTGAACAAGGGCTGGTACAATATTCAGTTGCTGTACAGATACAGGGGGAAGGAGGGGTATCTGTATTTCAAATTTAGCTCGTTCATCCCAAAATGTGATGAGAATGAAGAAAAGTATTGCACCATAGCAACTACAAAGAACAAAAATTGCCATTTTTGAGAGACAGAAAAAGTAGTAATAGGTCACTTTATCTGTGGAGGAAGGGAATCCCTTCTGTCTCGTAGCATCTCTCAAAAAATGAGCAAAAGTTTGCCTGGTGCAAACACCATATCCCTGCAGCCCAGGGTCAGCGGCTGCTACAGACAGGTTGGTATATATCTGTTCCCTTGGGAGTAAACCAGCTGTCACAGATGTTATCCAGGATGTGGGAAGAGGCAGAGAAAAGTCTTCTCACAGCGACTAAAACCTAAGAGGCACTGCTGTACAGAAACTCTGTGATGCGGGAAGAAATGGGAGATCATGCCAGTGTCTGGACAGAGGTGAAGCATTTTATATAAACAGAGGCTACAGCATGAATTGTAATTTATTCAGGCCCACCGCAGTGAAAAAATAATTCTGTTTCCAGTGGCAGAAAGTTATAGCTTGAAGTAAGGCTCTGTCACATGCTGAAAACATGATACCGATTAAGTCATATACAACGTGAATGACAAACTCAGGTGGTCCAGTTGTGTGGTGCTGCTCCCATTCCTCAAGAAAGTTCCAGCATATCCTTCCTGATCCGAACTGGCTGATACAATTACGCTATTACGTTATGACAAATAAAACTGAAAGCTGAAACTGAGATACCGATACATGAAGGTCATCAGTTAGTGTAATTCACCTGGGCCTTTCAGACTCTAAAACCTAGCTCAGATGAACAGCTCTGTATTTTCATTTTCTTCTTCTCCACCTGACATCAACCTTTTCTGGTGCTGACGTCTTGGTTAGTTTAGGTTTAATACGTTATCTTTTATTTTACTAAACCTATTTTGTGGACTCTCTCTTTGTTTCCTACTTTGAGACAGTTTCTTACAAAGAGAGGGCTCATTTGGGATATTTAAACTTATTGGTAGATTTTCATGCATAACTTCGTTAGTGGTTTGCTAAATGTTTAGCTGCAATTCTTAAATGTTTTTTGTTAAGTACTTGAGGTATTTGTCATTGAGGCAACCATTTATAAAGATGGTGGTCTTTGAATTGTTTAATTGCTTTTGTTGAGTTAACTTTTTGTTGATGTTGGACGAGAGTAGCATTAGTCCCCAAGTAGCTTCGCCTTCAAAGGTATCTTTATCCAGATTTCAGTTTGGATAAACTATACATGCTACATTTTGGAGTTGCTTTCCAGCGGTGTGGTCCCAATCCAGCTGTGGAACCATTTGTTCAGTAATTTACTAATGCTGTTAATTATGACTGTGAGGAAAATGACAGTTTTATTTTCATGTGGTGGCATCAGAGCAGCTCTCTCCTGACACAGACACACACACTTTTCTCAGTTAGTATTCACCTCAGGCCATGAGGAGTACAAATATCAGGATTTTGTGTAATGGATGTATTTGTGACACTGCTGGGTAGCCTGTGTGTTTGATTAGTTCTCTCACTATGCTATTCTACACTAAGATCATCACTGTTTCACTAAAACACTGCTGAATACACACACACGTATGACTGAACAGCTGTGTGTATATGTGTGCTCACTATGTGTGTTGACTTTGAGCTTTCACTATCTGAAATGGCATCATCGCTGTCTTACCCTTTATTACTGTGTGTATGTGCGTGAATGTGAATGTCTGTGTGTGTGTGTGTGTAATGAGGAAAACTGCCATTTGGGAAAACCAATTACCACAGGTAAATAACATAACCCCTCGCTCTAAGATTTGCCCAAACAATGAATTTATAAAGAGGAAAAACCTCCTGTCACACATGCTCACACACACACACACACACACACACACACACACACACACACACACACACACACACACACACACACACACACAGATATGTTTCTATCACTTCTGAGGACCTTACCTTGACTTATTTTCATTTCCTTCAGGCTTACCACAACCATAACTACAACTCTTCTAAATCTAGCCTCTACCCTGACCTAAATCTAAACCATAATCTGACTTGAATTTAACCTTAAACTAGGTTTTTGTTCTAAAATGTAATAATTTACTTTATGGGGACAGTTTGTCCCTAAAAGAGGAGGCAGGACCACATAATTTCCATAATACAAGTACACACACACACACACTCTCTACATACATGCATATTATGCATTTGAGAGCATTTCAATGCCTCTTTGATTTTCCCCTTAGCAGTCTTAAGTTTAAACTGAGGGTCTCATGCATTGATCTTTAAAATCTCCTGTTTTCTCTGTGAAGATCAGCAAGATTTTTGTCTCCTTACATTTCCTCACAGGTCCTCGCAAGCTCATATAAACCCCAACACATGCACACATACACACATCCCCCCCTGAGAGTATGTAATTATGAGTTTGGCCTGGAATGGTTTGATAGCTAATAAAAGTGAGATTTCTGGGGAAAATAAGGACGAGAAAATTAAAGCGTTGGAGTGTACAGATCCTAATTAAAATAACGCAATGTTTATAGTGCGCAGGACATACACAGAGGAAGAGGGGAGGGGAGGGTCAGCAGAGGATGAAGAAGTATTGGCATTAGAGCTTGAAGGGAGAGGGGAGGGACACTGTGGGCGAGGCGGGAGGGTTATCATATTTTCACAGGAATGTCCTCATTTAAAATGTTCATTAGGCGCTCGCTCACTTTATATTTGTTCTCAGCTACTCGATCACTCCACAGCCGCCTCTGGTCCTTGGCTGTGTGGAGCGATATGCTCCCCGTCGTATACATGTCTGTGTGTGTGTGTGTGTGAAGCAGTGTGAATGAAGCTTGTGTTTCCAAGTGTATGCGCATGCTGCCCCCTGATTATCCTTTGACTTTATTAATTACAAGGCTTTGTCATTCATCCAGGTTCTGTCAGCCGACACGTACGAACCTTGCTCCTCTCTTATGCCATCTTTTTCTTTAGTTTCATTAAGTTTCTGCTTCCACTCCTCCTCCTTCTCTGTCAGCCTTATAAAGTAAACACTGACATTTTAAGAGAATAAGAACAGATAATTTGTTCTTCTTCACAGTCACTCTCTTGAAGCTGTCACTCTCTGCCTGTTGATGTGTTTATCTTTTCGTTTCTGCAAACAGGCCCTTCTGGCGATAATTGTTTGACACACACATAGCTAGAGATCTTAATCTGGCTAATCCTGGATTACAACTCAGATATCGGATGCTCTATGTGAGCGCGTGTGTCTGATATTTAGATCAGTGTAAATCCTTTTGCAGTGTATGTTGCTATGCGTGTATTTTCTCTTTATGGGGAATTCCTTTTCCTTTACCTTACTATCAAATACACAAGAAAAAGCCAGACAAATGAAACAGCACCTGCAGTTATTGTTTAAGCCTCTGGTCTTTGTTTAAATAATGGCTGATTTTTTCAGAGGTAAAGTGGAAGCGCTGACATTTTTTAACCTCTTAGAGTGGAAGTCAGGAAGGATGCTTGAGACACACCGATCACAATTTTCTTGGCCAATTTTAACTTCTCATTTTATTTTTATTTTTTTGCTGATTACAATTTTCTCTCCAAGAACAATAACTGACAGCATGTATTAGCAAAAATGAACTTTACTTCATTTTTGATACACAAAATATTATTTCTGTAATAAAGAAATTATTAAGCTTCGCAATTTCCCCCAAACTTTGGTAAGTCACGCGTTCTCTCTCTGAAAGAGCTAAAACTAAAGCGCTCTGCTACTGGAATGAGATTAAAAAAATAATGAAATGAAATTTTATATACATATTTCCCAGTATGTTAATAAATTCACCAGATAACAGGACACTGACAATTTTCTCTTTTTCACTCATTTCTATAATTTTCCTCATGTTTACTTTGATTCGTTGCTCATACCGAGGCTGTTAGCCACTTTGCCTTTGTTAGCTTGTATCCATGTTTAGTTTGGTGAAGGAGATTTAAATGTCTGATTAGGTTTGAATGTTTCCATGCTGAGCCTCCTGCGATTTGCTTTTTGGCGAATTTTACTTCTTCACTCATAGCGAGGAGCTTCCACGCTAACCTGTTTTAGCAGGTGGCTGTGGCAGCCTGCCTGCGCTGCCATGTAGGTGTGTGCATACATGATATAGACCAGCTTTTAACTGGATAGCTGACCGGCCAGGTCACCTGTGTAATTGCTGGAGGCTGACTGGACGATCAGTGCACGTCTAGTGTACAGAGGTTTTCAACAACATGAAGGAGTAAAAGTGTTGTCTTTATTCTGTATTATCACTAACATCTTAAACATCAACATGCATCTCCAACCTGCTGCGACTAAAGTGGTTATTTCTAGTATTTCCCACAAGACCTTCTTTCTTCCATTTAACTAGATACATATATTTATATATAGTACAAACACTGACAGTACTTTAAAATATAAAAAATACTGATTACATTTTTTTTTATCAGACCTTAACAAGAATTCCTAACTATGCATTAAACAGACATTAATCGATTTAAAACAAGTACCAGAATGTAACCCACACAATGGAAAGCTGCTTCAGAATTAAATATTCAGGTATTACAATAATAATAATGCTATAGATGTTCATCAGTCATTGCATTCAAAGTATGACATCATATTTAAGAATCAAGAAAACTCTGTCATATAAAATTACTGATGAAGGGTTATCAAAAGTGTTCAATGTCAGATGAAGCCAAAAAGTTGTTTTCTGGGAACCTGGCATAAAATAACTACAAGATGAATATTGACAATTATTTTAATCCCTTCACGGCCATCTGGAGAAGCAGGCATCAGCTGTGGTTCTTCTCTTGTTCACGACACAGTAAAGATCCAGCACCCATATTTCCAAGATAAGTCCAGTACTGTCTCATTTCTCTGTGGTCTCCTTTTCTCTCATCTCTTTGCCCTCACTCCAAATGCTGAGCAGACGGCCACCTCTCTAAGCCAGATTCTGCCGGGGGGTTCTTTCATTTTGTTGTTTTTATTAACCTTTATTTTTAATGAGGAAGCGAAACTCCTGAGATTAAGAAGAATCTCTTTTATGAGACTGTCCTGGGCTGACAGCATAGAATTTTCCCTTTCCTCCCACTGTAGCCAAGTGTGTGTTCATAAGGGATCATTTTTGCTTTCTATCTCTTCTCGTGTCTTGTGACTGGCTGACTAATTTCATAATAATAATTAAAAAGAAACAAAAAAACCCCATAAAACATTTGAGTGTTGTTGTGCTTACAAGCTTGGTCCTCAAAACAGGAGATTACAAAGATGCACTGCAAGCCATTGTACAGTTTGGGTCACTGACTTTTAGCGCACAACATCCTCAAAACATTTCAATTTGTTTTGCAGTTCTCACGCTTCAAAGCTGCACAAGCTGACAAATGACCTCTTATTAGTTCAAAAGGATATATTTGACTTGCACAGGCCCACAGTTCCAAGTTCTTCTCATTCGTTCCACTGCAGTTGCTGCAGAGCGCCAAGCTATTGTTAACAGACTGGTTAGCACAAGTTTGGCTGTGACAATAACTTACTGGTGATTACCGGTAATTACCAAACTTTTCATCACCAAACTGTAGTCTAGTGCAACTTTGATTATAATTGTAAAAATGTGTTATTAGAATCCAGCTGAGCGGAGCAGAGTGATCTTTTTGGAAGAGGGTCTGGACCCCCAGGACCTTCATAACACTGCAGCTGCTGCAGCTCATTATAGGAATTACTTATTAAATGTATCATTATAATTAGAGTTTTTCTGTAACAAGGCCTGATTTCTTTTGACTATTGTGACATCTTGAGACAAAAGTCCATCACGAAAGTAAACTGTCAAAGATTGTGTTGAAAGACAAGAAAAAGTGCAAAACACACTAGTATCAATGTGAAACTGTATCCACTTTTGTTTCGGTGACTTAAAGCATAAACCTTTCTTTCGATGTATTGTATGTTTCCTAGTCAACATGTGAGCTTGGAGAGAAAACATCATCATTTTGTTTGTGGACAGAAATGAAGACATTGAAATGTGTTTCCCTGATGATTGATATGTGAGCGGTGATAAACAAAGAAGCTGACTTTTCACCAGAAGAATTGTGCTGCGTTATTTCCCAATGACATTTTACAAAAAAAGACCCGATTTTATGTAAATTTTACTTTTGCTTCCACCGTGTCCATTAGCGTAAAGAAAAGTGGCAAACTAATGTGGCGTCTTGCTGTTCTTCTGCATGTGTATCCCTTTGTGTGTTTTACTCTCTAAGTACACTATGTTATGTGGCGTTATATTTGTATGAATTCAGCTCGACAGGATTTGTTTTCATTAAGAGCTCTGACATTTTCATTTTTGAGAGAGCTTGAAAAAAAATCTGTTTCCTCCTGCAAATTCTTCATCCCTGACAGCCTAATATCCAACTTTAATAACAATGTAAGAGCGCTCTTTGTGTGCATTGTAGGGGCTTTCAGTGCATGTCTGCATGTTTGTGTGGAACTGTGTGCCACGTATAAACACATATATGACCTGTTTCCCCTGTCTGCTCTGCAAAGGCTTCAGCTTTCCTGCATGACCGAACACACACAATGCAACTGTCTGAGTGACCTGCAGTAACCAAAACACACCCAGTCCCTGACCCAGATGTCTATTATTTGTGTGTGTCGCCTACTACACTACGCACACATAAACAGACATATCCATGCATGAATACCTGAGAGATATCAGGGCTGAAAATGTTTGAGACCTGAAAGGCACACGGAATAATTGTTAATGCGTTCAGTGATTTAGAAAATATAGAAGTGAATAACTGCATCGGGCACTTTTGACCCTGGACCTGAAATCGATGTGTAAAGTAACTAAAAGTGTTTTGCTGGAAATACAAAGATGCACTTGAGGATCATCAGGTTGATCTTGAACTCAATTTACTTCCTGATAATCACAAAGCAGCGTGAGGTTCAGGCTGGTCTTTAAAGATAATCTTCTGAGATAAACGTAGCTCTCCAGACATAAATGCGGGCTAGCTTTGAAATCTTGCTGCAAAAGTGGAAGTCGAACTTTTTCAGATGCATTGAATCCTTGGCTCATATCTGTATGTATAACACATCATTGAGGTTAAGTGGGAAAGACTGTTGACTGTCATTTTTCCACAAGGGACATAGAGCGAGTGCTTTGCAGTGACTTGCCAACAAATGTAAACAGCGGATAAGATGAAGAAAAATGTCATGGACACAACACACACACTCACACACACACGGCTGGCTTTTTATTTAACAATTAGACCTATTTCAAAGCTTTAATTACAGAATCAAGTCATGTAGCTAACAGTTTTTACTTATCTGCCTTCACACACATCTGACCTTGGCTGACATCAATAGGGTTTAATGTGATGTCAGCTAAACCTTCGCAGCTGTAACGACTACAACTATTTTGGGAAAGCTTTCCACAAGGTTTGAGAGGGTCTTTATGGGAATTTTTGTCAATTCTTCCAGAAGTGCATTTGTGAGGTCAGACACTGATGTTGGATTTGAAGGCCTGACTTGCAGTCTCCGCTCTAATTCACCCCAAAAGTGTTCAACTCTGTGCAGGTCAGTCGAGTTCTTCTTCACCAAACTTGCTCATCAACGTCTTTATGGACCTTGCTTTGTGTAATGGTGCTCAGTCATGTTGGAACAGGAAGGGGCCATCCCCAAACTGTTCTCACAAAGTTGGGAACATGTCTTGGTATGCTGAAGTAATAAGAGCTGGTTTCACTAGGACTAGAAGCCCAACTCCTGAAAAACAACTCCACACCATAATCCACCCTTCCCGCCAAACTTTACACTCGGCACAAAGCAGTCAGACACGTACCGTTGTCCTGGAAACTGCAAAACTTGTCCAGTGGATTGACAGACGGAGAAGTGCGATTAGTCTCTCCAGGGAATATCTCCACTGCTCTAGAGCCCAGTGGTGGCGTGCTTTACAAAACTGCATCTGACGTTTTACATGATGCTTTGTGATGTAATACTTGGATGCAGCTGCTGGCCATGGAAACCCATACCATGAAGCTCTCTAAACTCTGTTCTTGAGTTGATCACAGGGCCACATGAAGTTTGGGGCTCTGTAGTGATTGACTCTGCAGAAAGCTGGTGACCTCCACGCACTACGTGCCTCAGCGTCTGCTGACCCCGCTCTGTGATTTTACTCATGGCTGAGTTGTTCCCACTTTGTTCTAATACCACTAACAGTTGACAGTGGAATATTTAGTACCAAGGAAATTTCATGACTGGACTTTCCACATTGGTGGCATCCTATCACAGTACCACGCTGGAATTCACTGAGCTCCTGAGGGCAAAATGCTTTACATAATAACCATAACAAAATTCAAACATAAAAAAAAATGACAACAATTTTAAAAATTGAGCCATTCACGACAGGCAGCAGGTCAGTATATTTACAGGGAGTGCAGAATTATTAGGCAAATGAGTATTTTGTCCACATCATCCTCTTCATGCATGTTGTCTTACTCCAAGCTGTATAGGCTCGAAAGCCTA
>NW_005187587.1:1053309-1069358 GCF_000239375.1 Pundamilia nyererei
ATGGGTGGATGACAGGTTGTGTAAAGCGCTTTGGGGTCCTTAGGGACTAGAAAAGCGCTATATAAATACAGGCCATTTACCATTTACCATTTATTTCATTGAGAACATGGTTGTTGTTCAATAATAAAATTATTCCTCAAAAATACAACTTGCCTAATAATTCTGCACTCCCTGTAGGCATGTAGACATGGTTGAGATTGTCAGCAGAAGTTCAAAATGAAAATTCAGTATAAGCGTTTTACAATTAGATATGGCTTGGTTGTTGGTGCCAGACAGGCTGGCTCCATGCAACCATCTATAGGGTTAACAGAGAATGAAGAGTCTGCTGCAACATTTGGATGACTGGATCAGAATTTACTGCATGAAAGCATGGATCCATCTGTAACCATCTTGTGATGGCTTCTTTAAGTGGCATGTAATCTGAGATTGGTTTCTTGAACATGGCAGTGAGCTCTCTGTACTCAAATAGTCTCCAAGCACCAACTTTGGGATGTGGTGGAACAGGAGATTGACATCAGGTATGTTCAGCTGACAAAATAACTGTGTGATGCTGTCGTGTCAATAAACCAAAATCTCTCAGGAATGTCTCCAGGAAATTGTTGAAGTGTATTTTATGACTTTTATCCATATATTTATATATGGAAGTTGTCATTGTTTAAATAACATATTGTTTTATTTTAACACAGAAACAAATTCATGAGCAGCCATCTGGTGTGAGCGCTTCGAGGTGAGGAAAGAGAAAACAACAACGAGGGACAAAAGGGACAGAGGACGGAGAGAAAAAGGGCCTGAAACATGCATCGTTTCCCAATTTTATCTTTGCTGTAGTACTATTTTTAGTGTTATATAAATATATTTATCTGTTTTTAGTTATCTTAAAGACAATCAGTTTTTGTGGTACTTAAGCAGCAACAGCACAGTTTTTAAGAGTATTCAGAAGAAGCTGTTTTTCTTTCTACTTTTTCTTCTTGGTGCAAAAGTCTTCCAATTTCTCTTTAGTATTGCTAATTGAACCAATTAGCAATATTATGAATAGAATTTCAGAAGAGGATTCCTCATGGGCCTGAACCTCGATCATTAACTGAGTTTCAAAAGGGAGACGTGAACCTCAGATATCGGGAGCGTTTTATCCTTGGCCTGAACTTGATGTGGAGCCTTGTAGGATCACATCATTGTAATTTTCTGGATTTGTTGGTTCTTCCCGCAGCAATATTTAAGTCATCTTGAACCTTTGCCAGTCTTTGAGCAGCAGGTGCCATATGATCTGGCTTTTTTGGGATCTGAGGGTGAAAGATCGTGTTGTTTTGTAATTGTAGTGAGCAGAATATCGTGTGGGTATACTTCCCCTTGGGGGTAATCTACAAATTACTAAAAGTCTTTCTAGATTTCAGAAGCGACTCATCTTCATCATCAGAATCCTTCAAACTTCAAAACCCTGAAAGACAAACAAAACATTTAAACTTCATTACAAACAGACTTTCTGGTGTGAGGTGGATGGTCTGCATGTGTCTTCGTTATAAAGACGAGTGGACCAAAATTCCTCCACAACAACATGAGAAACTGATGAAGTCGTACAGAAAATTATTACTTCAACTTAGTGCTTATCATGGGGTGTATTTTGGTTTTATAAACGAATGACAACGCTGTGTAATATGTTATGTTTTCTTGTTCACCTCAGGTTGTATTGATCTAATTTTAAGAACTGATAAAGACTGGGTGATTTTTATGTTACATCCTTAAACTGATTTTGCTTTTTTCCCCACACAGCTGTAAACACAGGACACACTGGATGGATTTTCTATCATGAGAGACAAACAAGAAAACTGAGAACTGTGAGGACTTCAATATAAAACAAAAGGAAGGTCCCCCGTCGCTGGTTTGAAAGTTAAAAAAGACATGACTGTGTTTGTAAAAGACTTTGCCTTAACATTCTTGAGTAACTTTAATAATAATATGGACAATGGGCAAGATAACCACAGCTGGGCAGTGGTGCATTTTATTGCTGACAAGTTGAAGTTTTTCATTTTTCGCCACTGTCAGCAAACTTGAATGTCTTTCATGAATAAGTGATCTAATCACAGGACCAATAATGTTACCCATTCATCATGAGTTTTTGGGGGTTTAATCTTGTCGATGGAGACTGAATCAGTGGTTCGTGGACAGAACTGCATCAGAGGAATCACAAAGGCGTACAGTCTGACATTATCCAGACAGTTTGCAACAATTTCAGTTACTTACAGCGTTATCGGTCCCAGAACAGTTTACCCCACTTGCCTATAAAATGGAGCATAAAAAACATTAGTGTATAGTGTTTAGTCAGGAAAGTTGCCCCAGTGCAAAGAAGATGCACAAGCTCTTATTGGATAAATTTATTTTTGGCATCAACCCTGCTTCCGCCAGATTTAAAGGGAATGAGCTCTTTAGCTGTGACACAGGTCATGGTGAGGTTGCAGAAGGGAAAAGCTGAATGATCGTAAACTGTAATGACAGTAACAGGACAGTTTCAGTGATTCATTCACAGGATTTCCTATGAAATAACCCGATGACAGGCCTTTTTGGAAAGGGACGCAGGATGATGAGAAGTTCAATTGTTTTTCCAGTGTACAATCACACATTCAGAAATCAAGTTAGATTAAAGGAGAGGAGCGGAGCAGGTCTGACTGTCAGTTCACCCTGCACACATTCAGCTGGCTGCGACTCACTGTCTGTCAGTACGTCCGCTCCTGTTTTTCCCTGTTTGTGTTTTAATTAGTTAATTAGTGCTGGGACATTGTGGTGACTGTTGTCGGGCAGCTTCCAGCTTTATATGTAAACACCACCCCAAGGACTCCTCCGAACACACACACACACACACACACACACACACACACACACACACACAAATGCATGCACACAAAGAGGTGAATGCGCAGTCGTACACATATGCATGTTATTAACATTTAGAAAGAAAAATATCAACAAAACCAGGACAAGGGAGCATGGTACTAAGCCAAAGTCTTCAAAAACAACTTCTGACAGAATTCTTGATGAGTCTGAATAAAACAGCATGAAAACGAGAGGGTGAAAGCAGAAAAAAAAGGCATGAAAACATCATTCTCTCCCTCTGTGCGTGTGCATGCTTGTGCGCACACGCATCCTAGCTTTCATGTTCACGACTGTGTCAACAGTAACTAGCAAAGAGATTATTCTTTCAATTTTCTGTGATCAGCCACTTAATTATTGAAGCTGTATGTTTGTATCTGTATGTGTGGACGTCTCTGTGTGGGTTTGTCTCTTCACTAAAGAAGCTCTTGATATTTAGTCTTTTTGGAGTGAACAGCTTTGCTTTTATGAGTAATTACGTGCCACTGTGTGTGTTCTTCAGCTATGCGTTGCTGAAATGGTTAGCAATTTGAGGTATGAAAGACGCATTAAACTGTTAATAATTAAAAAACAACAACAACAATAAAAACAGCTTGCATGCAATAAAACAGAACCTTAGTACTTGGCAGAGTTAAACAGTACAAGAAGATGAATAAAAATGACAGAAATATAACGAGTAATGAAATTACTGAGGGATTTAACCCTTGAAAACGCAAGCTGCACCAGACATGAGCACTGGGAGAAGCCACGCGGGACTAAATTCTGAGAATTAATGAGGATCAAAAGTGTCATGTTTAAAAGAAGAAAAAAACATATACATGATTCTGAATATATAGAAATACATGTAATTACATATTAACGTGTAATTAATATACACTAAGAGAGCACAGTGGAAAGAGTGTGTGTAAGCGGTGGGAACTCAGAGGTTTTACGTCTGACCCTGTTCCATATGTATTTCTGTGGAGGAGAATATTTAAAACCTGATTTTCTCGACTGTGCGAGTGTTTAGAGAACTGTGCAGCTTTTGAAAATCACCCATAAAACTAACTACAGCCAAACACTGATAACCTGCTTCTGAGTGCTTCAGCCTACAGCAGATTGATGCGGCTGCCTCTAGTTTGGATGGAAGACTCCGACTTGGCTGCAATAACTTGCTAAGCGGAAATGGAGAGTTTACCTTCAAAGTAAAAGCTGTGCCCTTTCAAAAGTCCTGGTTTCAGGGACAACCTGCTGGTGGTCAAAGCCAGCACAAGGCAGTTTCTGGTTTAGCACCCACTTTGCAACAGCCACACTCCACCAACTACTTACCAGCCACTGAGAGAAAACACATTTTTCCAGATTTCTGTGGGAAATCTACATCCTAACATGACCCTATAACACCACCTTTCACACTATTCAAGTCATTGCAGGATGCATGCAGTTGCATTTCTCAGGTTACATACAAGGTTACAGCGTAGGGTTAAAAGTAGTTTCTGATTACATCGTAAGTCATGACGCAAATTTGAAGAAGTATAAAATATGCATTAGTGTCTCAGTTCTTTAGTGAGCTCAAGCCTGGGGGCAGTTTTCCCAGATGTGGGCCTCGCATCGATCACTGACAGGCACGAGGACACACTTTGAAAGGCAGCTCCTTCATTTTCATAAAACAGCATAATCCCAAAAGAAATGTAATTAGAAAATACAGAGATAGATATAAATGCTTGTGGAGAATGCAATTATAAGTAACCATATTTACGTTATTAAATGGTGCTAATAATTGAATAGTAGAGAACCATAACAGGAGAATTAGTTAATAAACTGAAATTTCAAGTAATGCCATATTTTATGCATTTAAAAAAACTGAAATCATGCCCACATATAGATTTTAAACTGTTGGTGAATATATTGACATTTGAATTATTTATTGAGTCATTTCTTTCTTTATATTTTTATAGCTGATTCAGGCAGCTCCATTTACATTCTCATTCATTATTTACTTTCTGGTGAAGAGTTAAATAAGCAGCACGGTGCCGCTCGTGTGTTTCTGCCTTAAATGCGAAGCAGTTAACTTTTAAGATGACTCTGACTTTCACCTGTTCCAGCCTCCCGATCTTCACGGCAGCCTCAGTTTGTTCCCATTCTGCTGTCACGTCTTCCTGCAGCAAGAACAGGAAGACCTCCTGTACCTGTGAAAAAAGATTTTTCACAGGCCCTGTAGTTGGTGTAAAACACACTACATGACCGCTGAGTCGTACCAGCTTCTCTCTCATTGTAATTTCACTGCAAATCCTGTCACTGCAGCCGTTGTGTCAGACTCTCTGCTTTTGTTAGGCTTCCTGCTTTCGCCAGCCTTTTTTTTCCTGCTCTTGTTGTTTTTGCTCGTTCTCGAGTGTGTTTGGCTTCACCGATTGAGCGCCCTTTGCCGACCTTGAAGTCAGACTCAGTCAAGCTCCTTTAACCTCTCCTGCTCTGTGTCACAACTTCTGCTTGTGAGTTCAAACATCGACTACCAACATTTTAATGCTGGCAGAACTGCTGGAATCATTAATGAGCTCAAATGACGAAAGTTTGCAAATGTTAACAAGAAAAAGAACTTCTAAAAATACTGAACTGGAAAAAGAAAAGTAATCTGTTACCGTCTCCTAGGTCTCTGCAGGAAAAACAAACAAACTATAAACTTAACACTTTCTTAGTCTCCACTGAAACACAGGCACAGTACCAAGACACGAACGGTGACCTTTTCTACAACAAGAGGTTATTTCACTGACGAAAAAAACCCTGTTCATGTCACCCTCGCTTGTAATCACAGTAAATATCACCTTCTGAAACATGATTGGGTTTCTATTGTTGTGCCCCTTGTTGAAAGAATTGTTACATTTCTGCAAAGAAGACCTTTACCGTCCCCAACTCATCAGCAAAAAGGTGAATTAGCGGCATTGATTGTTATATTGAAGAGCATGTGGTGGACTGAAAAAACTGGAGAGATTTGTTCGGCAAATCCTTTGTTAGGAATCACAAAATCTCTGCTGCAGAATCAGACGCACACTCGCACACATACAGCAGTGTGTGTTTATTCTACATCTTGTATTCTTTTTATGCTCTGTTGCTCCATCATCTGTGACTGTTTGCAGCGTTCGAGCAGTGCGGTTAGACAGACATCATGAAACCATGTTTAGCAATTTATATGCAAAGCAGAAAGAAGGAGCAACCATCAACTGGAATTATACACAGTAAGACAGGGAGAGATCTAATTGGACAGAAGGTTGCTGGTTATAGATGTGCAAGATTGCTTTGCAAACAGCAAAAAATGTGTGTATGCGTGTACAATTTAGATGCCTCGACAAAGACAAGAGTCTCCGAGAGAGCTCTTTAGCAGAGGCTGAAGGTAAAACTGCTCCTCGGAGGAGTCCATTCATCGGACATGAGAGAGGGCTCTGCGGGCTGTTGAGAATGAAGGAGGTGGAGGATTTGTTAAAGGAGGTTTAATGCAGAAAGTGGAGAGTGCGCGTGGCTTTTAGTCCATGCAAGCTCGCCTGTGAATGCATGAGCAGAAATTATTGAAGCATATATGTATTTGTACTGAGTGCATTCACATATTTTCATGGATTAGATGGGGGGGATTACAGGTTTGTGCAAATGAATAAATACCTGCAAAGTAGGACGTTGCTTAATGGCAGGTAAAAAGACACATTCATAAAAATGTACTTAAACCAATGAGAGTATTTGTTTTATATTATCTGTCCTTGTCAGGAGCTGGTTCTGTGACCCAGCAGTTTCTTATATTGTATTTGAAATATAGCTCGTGTGTTGTTGTTATTATTGGTTAGGATTTAGTTGAGTTTCATTCTAGTTTTTGTTTCTTCTACAACTCCTGGTTTATAAGTCTTTTCTTGTTACAAGTTACTGTAATCCGATTACTTTTTTTGAGTAACGAGTAAAGTAATGGATTCGTATTGCAAAAAAAAGGTAATTAGATTACTGTTACTTTTCCCTAAGCACGCTGCGTTCCTGCGTTACTAAACCGTGATTTTGTTTGCGAGAGTGTCTCATGACAATGACGTAAGCGAGTGCGACGTTCATGACAACAGCTGTGTGCAGATCAACGATGGATAATATAACGAGTGCGGGAGAGAGTATGAGCGTGCAGCGTTTAAAGCGTGGAAGTACTGACCTTACTTTGAGTTTGATTCCATAAAAAGTGACAAAAACATTAGCGTCCGCTGTTCACTGCGTGGGAAGAAAACATCTTTTTACAGCGAAAAAAACCCCTAAAGCTCCGAGCAAGCACCGAGTGCGCTGCCACGGGAATGTGAAATTCATAGAGAAACTCCCGCATCCTTCCACTGACATGACCACTGCGGCACACCTGCACCATGGCAAACCTCCGCCTACCCTACTCCTGTTATACAGGTGAAAATAGAGCAACAGGACTGCTGAGTCTTTTTGATTTGATTTTTGATTTTTCTGCTGTGTTTTACTTGCATCTAGTTGAAAGAGTGAGTGTAAACACAAAAAAATATTTTATTTTATAAATAATACAGAATATGCATAGGTGCTGGAATGTGCAGAAAATAGGTTTAAATGTTAAACAAATTTCTTCCAGTCAGTGAATGTTGCATATAATTAAAAAGTTTTAAAAAGAGACTTTTTCATTTGATTACACTTTATATGATGGATTATGCTGAAAGATTAATTGCTTTATTACCTATTCAGGTTGCAAATCATGTTTTTAAAATGTAACTAATTACTTTTGAAAATAAGTAATCAATAAAGTAATTTTTGCCCAAAACGCCAGAATCTCAGGTTAAACCTCACAAAATTTCAACAACCATCAAACAGCCAAAACAGTAAATGAGAGCAGGAACACGGATTCTGCACAAAGACGTAAACACAAAGCGCAGACCCGCCGACGGATCAGAATCAGCGAGATGTCGCCTTTCTCACCCAACGGCACGGACACGGTTGCGGCTGAAAGCCGACAGCTCGCTGATTCTGATGTTTCGGCGGGTCTGAGCTTTGTGTTTATGCCCTTTTTACCTCTCCAAACAATATTGACTCAACCAGCAGCCAAAGAAGATCCAAACTACGCTTCACATAAATATCGTCATGAATTCCCTCTGACTTTTGCTGTTTTGCTTCCACCACGATAAAATCGCACCATCGCTTGCTTATTACGAACAAGTCTACTGTTCTTTACAGCGCTGCCGGCTGCTGTTTCTTTTTCTTTCACTTACTTTCGAAAAGAGAGCCTCATCTCTGCTGTTCAATAGGTTACTGAACAAATGTAAACTTCTTAAAATTATACAAAAATTGCAAAACGCTTAGCTGTGTCTCTAATAAAACCTCTGTAACTTTGCTCTGCTTCACTTCAGCAGCATCAGGTAATGTTCATATGTTGATTAGTGGTTTTCTTTCACTTTTGATCTACTGCAGAATATTTTTAAGGTCATCTGCTATAAAATCCCAGGCCAGGAAAGTCGCCTTCATGTTTTTCTGTGTTTTATCCTCAGACACGTCATGCTTACATCTTTGATAAAGTCTCACAAGTGTCAACTTTGTTTTTATAGATATAAAAATATGGACATGTAAGTGATCAGATCCTGACTGTCTGAGGCAAAATTTCCTCCATTCAAATCGAATGGAATTGAATCGATTCTAGAAATCAGTGACGATACCCAGCCCTATCTGTTTGTTCCTTATTGTCACTCTTGTGTTGTTTTATTTTGAAGAGTCAGGCGTTTCCATGTTCAACGTGTTTTGTTCCTCTTCATTATGTTAATTACAGTCAGCTGTTTCCCCATATGTTTCCACTTCCCCTGATCACCTCATGTGTGCATTTAGTCCGTGTGTTTTCGTTCAGTCTTTGTCAGATCATCTGTTTTCCCCCCGCCATGTTATGTCAAGCTCAGGTACTTCATGATTCGGCTATGGTCATCTTCATACTTCATGGTTTTTCCTTATAGTTTCTCAAATGCTCCTGCCCTGAATCATGTTCACGTCCTTTTTGTCACAGTTATCATAGACTAGTTTTTCCAGTTTAGGTTTTAGTTTAGTTTACGCCCCTATTTGCTTTATTTTGTATTCATGTTTTATCAGCCGTAATAAACGGCTCACTTTTTGTTTAAACTCAGTTCCCACTCCTTCTCACTCCCACACAGACTTCCGCAGACTTAGACAGTCCTCACACTAAAAAGAACATAACAATGAATTCACTCTAAATGTTCTCCACAGTCACCAGATTTCTCTTAGAGTGCCTTGGGGATGTAGTGGAGTGGAAGACCTTGTTGAATCAATGTCATGAACAATTAAGGCAGTTCTGAAGGCAAAAGGGATCCGACCTGGTGCTAGGTTAGTTGAGTTTATAAGCGCTTGCTTAGGACGACTTGTTAGTTTAAGCACTTGGGTAAGTTGCAGTGTTCGCCTACTGTAATGCTGTAATGTAGATGATCTTCTCATAAACTCAAGGAAACTTTTGGTGCCACAACAAAGACATGCAGTGAAAGCAAAAGTCAAATATGAGCTATGACAACAGCGAACAGTTCTAACTTGCTTTTAAATGATAAAAAAAACATTAGGACTAGTGAAAGTCTGAGAAAAAGAGGTATCAACAATTTGTGCGATCTATTGTAAATAGAAGAGCATACCTGTGTGAATGAAACTGACACAGGGTTGACACCAGGTGGCTGTGTGCCAGACCGTACAGACGATAAAGCTTCTATTGACTTCTTTAATAAATGTAACAAGAAGAAACTTTCAAGTTCATCATTTGATTGAAATGATAATAACTGCAGCGGCTGTGCTAAAGCTCATCAAGTGGTTACGTCAGAGCCTCAGCTAAAAAGAACACAATGTCAGGCTGAATAAGTAAATGAATAAGAAATGGTAATTCACTGAGATTGCCAAGGTAACCATTCAACACATGCCTTCTAAACAGCATTGATTACAGAAGATATGAAATTTATGGGATTCTTTTTGCAGTCCAAAGGCGGACAGGCACAGCATCTTCACGCATCAAAAGCCTTTAATCGTTTAAGCTGGTGGTCTAACACACGGTTCACAGCTCGCTTGTTGGCTCGTGACCTCTCAAATTCACCGTAAACCTCATCGGAGGCTGAATATGACTTTATATTTGAACATTTCCTTTCAACCGAAGAATTCTTTTCTCCTTTAAAATGCTCTGAATGACTGGCCGAGACATGAATAAGTCACATCTCTTTTGTCCAAGAAAAATATTTTTTACTGATAATTCGGAAGTATCTGATATTTTAGTTATTTCGATCACATAAGCTCACGACATGTCTTATTAAATCACGTGTAGCTCGAAGGATGGGAACAAGCCCTGGGGGATAAAAAAATAGAGGAAGCCATGTTTCAAGAACTGCTTTCCTCAGATGACTTGAGGCTGTCAGAATAAACATATATACTGCGCAGTGCAAAAGCAAGTTTAGTTTCTATGGCTCAATTCGTAATAAAGCAATACATTTTGGTGACATTTTATAACTCATCCATGATAGTTGGGATTGGCTCCAGCCTCCCTCCCCACCCCGCGACCCTGATAAGCAGAAGAGAATGTACCAGGGCTTAAAGTTAATCATTATTACATGACATGGTTGGTAGTTGCCCCCGGTGTATTTCTCTCCTCCCTTTTCTCACCATCTCTCACGCCTCCTGCCATGTTTCTCTGGTGTGAGTGTGAGTGAGCAAACCCTGTGAAGTCCTCCCGGTGTGTCTCCACTGGGATCACTGCACTCCATCAGCTCATCACCCACCAGTGCATCTCATCCAGTCTATGCTGAATCGTACAGTTTCAATCATTACTTTGTTGAAGTTACCCTAAGCACTCCTTTGGCTCAGATTCTTCTCATGTTTTGTAAATAAACCTCTCAACACTGTCTCCATTTCTAAGTGTGCTTCTAAGTCTTGGATAGCAATTGGATAATATGACCGTCCAAGAAGTCTTGGTCACTTCTGTTTCCAAATGAAAAGAATTGACAGCAATGGATATATTGCCGAAATCAAGACTTGAAACAAACACCAACATGTGGCTGCATTCCTTTTTTAATTGCTAGAATAGCAAAGGTAAACTTCACCTCTCCTCATCACATGTTTTCACTTATCGTGGCCGAACTTATGAAACAGTATAAAATGAGTTCATAGCTGTAATCCTGGAACCAGTTTCTTCCCGGATTCAACATCATAGTGGGGAAAAAAGCAATGTGAAAACTACAGACAAAGGGTGCTTTCTTTCTTTTTCAGCCTTATTATTCTAAACTGATCAAAAGCAGTTTCTGTCCATCTTTTTTGCGTTAACCGAGTATAAGCAAATACATCATGTTTGAGCAACAGTCAGAGAGAGAGAGGGGCCGAATAATCATAGAGAGACAAAAAAAAAAGGGAGAGAGATGCACACAGAGAGCTGGAAAGAAAGACCAGTGGAGAGTGAAGTAAAGGAGGCTCTGGACAGGGGCTTAAAAGCTCTCATACATCATCTCATTACCTCTGCTGTGTGCGTGTGTGTGTGTAGTTTCACATCTCTCCCCATGGTTTTTCTCCTTTGTTTGTGTGTAGTCTTGTGTTTGCATACTTTATAATGATTTGCGTGCTTATGCATCTCATGCGTGAGTAGCCTGCAGACAGATGCTATTATTTGCATGTAAATGTTTCCACTGCCAGATTTACAGCTGCCATCCATCACTGAAGATTTGCACTGTCCTCCGCCTTGCACACGCTGGTCTAACAGCGTTCTGCTACACTGGCTAACAGTAGTTTACACGCTTGCAGACTGCTGTTCGGATGAACATCAACAGCAACTCAGGTCGTCTCGGCTGTGTCAACCTGGAACACTGAAAAGATGACTGGATGAATGATAGCAAGCACGGTTCAATTAAGAACACTCACGAGGGGGGTTAATAACATGAAATGCAGGGACAGCCGAGTGCTGGAGGGTTGACCAGCTGAGTGTTCATCTGTTTTACAGAAAAGGAACTCCTCTTTGCATTTGGTGCATGCATGGTGGTTATTTTTTCCAGATGGTTTGTGGCCTACTGTACATTTACCTCAGGGTGTGTTGACTGTTCCTGCATAATTAACTGACGTGCCTGATTAATAAGCTGATGTTGCTACCATCACCTCGGTCACATGACCATGACCAAGCTTGTATATTTAACCCCTTCGTGCTGAGCTGAAGGTGCTTCTTCAAAATATGAAATAGAAATACAAAAACTTCATCTCAGCTGCTATTAGCCTAGCTGACTTTACAGAAACATTTCAGAGTTGGAGAGCAGCAATGGACCACTTATTTCAAGACAGGACTCCACACTGGCTCCGTCAGTATCAGCAATGATATGAATGAGCATTTAAATCTCATAGGCAGGTTAATGCATTTTATTCCTGAATGAGATATGTTTGCTTTATATACATGCTGCTCACCTGACCTACCATGGCCCACTTAAACCCTCAGCACGTCCTTTTTTCGTCGCATCCCTGCGATGCGTTCATGCTGCGTCATGTAAAATTGCAGTTGTGGTACATGAGCATCTAGCTAGGCACAGAAGAGTGATATTTTTTATCTCAGCCTATGATAGCTGGGATAGGCTCCAGCCCCCCCCCCCTTCCCACCACGCGACCCTGATAAGCAAAAGAGAATGAATGGATGGACAAATTTTTCAAACTGCTCAACACAAATGGTTTCTCAGTAGTTTTTCACAAATCTGTGAGCTCTAAGTACAGCTGCTGTATTTCCCAAGGACTGAAAAATAAAAGGATGATGATGGAGAAAGAAAGAAATGACAGATTCTTTTCAAAGGGGAAAGAGCTGCTCAGCGAGTGCCATTCTATAAACTGGACTTTTAAATGTAATGTAATATCATCATTTCTTTTAGAGTTTTTAAATCAGATATTGGATCTATACATGGTGCATTGCTAAATTATTTTTTTCCAAGTTGTAAAAAATAAAGTACATAAATGTTGGTTTTCAAAGACTGCATGAAAATACCAGTTTATTGGAGGCTACACTGGTTAGCTTGCAGTAACGTGGCAAAGCTTACATTCTAGACATTTAGTTTTGCTGAAATATCTTCTCATTTGTATTATTTTTATTCACTTTTCTCAACTCCCAGTGTCTTAGTCAACCAGTGTGTCATTCCATGCTGTCATCATATGACATCATAGCAGCAATAACACCGCAAATAATGTGTGAAACTGTTTTATGCCCCCCCAAACTATAAACCTCTCTCATGAGTGCATGAAACTCTTTTACTCCCACTCACTGGTGCACACACAGAGCAGAGCGGGGGAGTTCCTCTCTTCTCCACAACATTGGACCTGTGTCTCCTTTACAGGAAAGACTCCGCCTGTAACACAGACAGTTACCGCTTAGAGTATCCCAGGATTTAAAACAATGTTTGATGTGTGATTAACTATGGCATTTTTAAAAAGAGTGTAATATAATCAATTACATCTCCAGTAGTTGTCTCCTGTAGGCTTGTAGCTGAAAATTGGTTGCTAATGAAAATTCTTGACTCTGATCTTGTAAATACAAGAAGAATGTTTTCACAGATTTCACCTAAAGAACCTGTTTGATTTGTTGCAGTTCTTACTTGCAAGGCTCAAGCAGGTCACTTTTTACCTGGAAACAAGACAAACTAACTACTGCTTAACAAGACTCCCCCACTTGCACACTCTCCACCGCTCCATCACTCGTTGGATTCCTCTGGCCGCTTGCACACTAATCCTCCCTCTTCCAGCAGCAAGAGAAATAAGAAGAAAGAAGTCAAATCCATTCACTCAGTTTTTTGAAGCCACAGAAAATATACACCTGAACTCAAACTCTGCTCTTCACCACAAATCGCTCACCTGCTCTAGTTCTAAGATGACTTACCAATTATTGATGAAGTTTTCTGTGTTCAGTAGCTTATTGTAATAAAGAAGTGAAAATTGCTGCAACCCATGAATTTATATTCATTACGATACAAACATTAATTAAAACTGTTGATCTGGCCTCAAAGCAATTTTTTAAAAGGATTCATGTTTGTTCTGCTAAAGAGAAACCTCATTTAAGTGTATGATGTACTCCAAAAATGTTTCATAGATACGAGGCTTTGGGAAAGATGCTTTCCAAAACATTAAAATTAATAAAAATCTATGTAGCTGTGGCCCACTCTGGCAAATATGTCTTACGATACATGTCAGTTCAGCTGTTGCATGTCAAAACTGGAGGCGCTTTGTAGTCAGAAACCATTTTGGCTCTACTGGATGTGAACTTGCATCAAAACCGTATTCGTGTTCATTATCCCAACATTCCAGAAAATGTCACTGAAGTTTGTTGGCATTTAAAAAAAATGTAACCTTCAGTCAGAAAATAACTCACATATCCCAAATTGCAAAAGTTTTTAAGAAAAAAAGAAAAGAAAAAAACAACATTGCCCTCACATGGAAATCAAATATAAGCTCCTATATATTTAGCATTTGTGCTTATCCCTGCCATGGTGGTACCTTTTTCCCCCTTTTTTAAAAAATCTGTCACTCCTACTTAGCTCTGCTCTGCAAGTACCACATGAGAAGGGAGAACATGTCACTTAAATTTGTTCAAGTACACATGTTCTGTTTGAAGCTCTGAGCACATCACATGATTTAGAGCCCGTTTTGGCCATGGTGATGGCGATGGCTTTTCAGCTGTGCACATTTGCACTGGTCTGCAGAAATGAGGCAGACCACCTTGAGCAGTCACTACACATTATCTTAATAGTGTTTGGGGCTTTAGGAATCAAATATTCTGCCTCCTGATTGAGCTTTAGGCAAGCTTCCCAAGTAGTCCAGACATATCTCATTCGGGTGGAAGCGGTGCACATTTGAATGCAATTCTGTAGTTTGGTGTGTTTTAACAACTGCAATCTGCAATTTGCCCGTCACCCACAATAATCAGCTGTACGAATGTATGAGTCTTTCAACAGCCAATTACAATTTTAAAAGACTCTGATGTTTTTGTGATGCTGTTTGCAACCACTGGATAGCAAATTCTGTGAACATGAGTGAAAGACACACAACCAAAACCACACCAGCTTGGATATCACCTGGTAAAGTAAACGTCAGCTGTTGGGGCAGCACGTTTTAAAGGTCACTTTTTAAAAACTACAGCCCAGCCCATGCAGCAATTTATTAATGATTAACCTCGTATTGAGGATGGATTATCTCAGTTGTTCTCCTGACTGAAGTTTGGTCTGTTTACAGCATCCTGCCATGTGATTGCATTTGTCCGTAACCATCGGGAACCCTCACGTTAACCTTTATTAAGTGGAAAAAAGCGTTCACCTTCCACCTTCACTTTGCTAATGTATTTATGCTAACCATATATTATGCTAGCTCTGTAGCTAGTCACCACGTAGAACATCATAATATTCCAGCTAGCCCAATTTCAGTAACCCTACAAACGTCATTATTGTTTAGTTTTCGTTCTTTGTTTATGTTGGAAGTGATAGCAGAGTTGTAAGTTTTAATTTTTCAGAAATCTCTCAGTCAGAACATGCTATATCATGTTTAGGTGGAAACTAGCGAGCTAACTCCCTGCTAACTTTAAACTCCGTTAAATTTCATAAATTCTGTTTTCATGGATGCCTGGACATTAAACTTAATTGTTACACCTGGTAGAGGAGTCACACTGATCATTTTATTAAAGATGAAAGAATTTAGACACTTTGTAACTCCCAGTGATGTCGCAGTGTTCGTTTGACTTTGGGACCTGAAGCAGAGTTTGGAACCAGAAACAGCTTAAAGATTGGATACTGATGGCAACCAGGCTTATATGGACAAGGACAGATCATCAATGAAATGCAGCTATATCAGTCGATCCAATGAGAGAGGTTTTATGCAACTCATGCAACTAGAAAACAAGCAGAAGACTTGTCCAACAAACTCATGGTAGCTCATTGCTATAACAGCAATAGAAGAAAAGGACTACCAAAGCTGGAGATCCAGAGGGAGCAGCACAGTGTGAACAACAGTGAGCAGCATGGATGTGATGAGCCAGTGCAGGTAGAAGTGCAACTTAACTACATGACGCTCAAACACCTGTTTCTACTGAACTAAAGGTGAAGATTGCAGCCCGACTCAAGGTAGTCACCCAACCAAGGACACGACTCTCCCAGCTCAGTCCCATCATCATCACTTTTATCTCCACTTTTGGTCTGAATTCTTTTGAAATCTTTATGTTC
>NW_005187587.1:1069520-1083732 GCF_000239375.1 Pundamilia nyererei
ACACACACACACACACACACACACACACACACACATAGAGAAGAGGCAGAGATATAATATGTTGTGACATGTTTGAGTGGAGCTCAGAGACAGAGTGAGTGAAGCAGGGAATGTCTTTAATGTAACACCTACTCATCTACATCAGAGGCAAACAAGTCGAAGACACCTCCATAGACAGGCTTCCACACTGACTCACCCCACCTTCCTCTCTCTCTCTCTTCCTCTCTGTCTCTCTCTCTAACGCACACACGCAGACACACACTGCAAATGTAATACCTTCCATATTCCATCAGGTTTTCAAATGCTGGCACCCAAAAAAATCATCACGGACAGACACAGCAGCAGTACAGATGCACAGTAAAATGAATGAAATGTAATTAGCAGCAGACAATAATATAAATCTGTTGGTCTGATAACCTTGACCAAATTAAAAACTAATTAAGACTCCAGCAGCTTTGTAATGTCGTTTTACCCACACACCAAACTTAAAGGTCTAAAAGCTTTTTTTGTTCCAAATGTCATTTACTGCCTCGGACAATTAAAATCTTTTTCTTGGCATTATGCTAGTTTTGTGAAGCCACTCTGCAGTGATTGGGGATCATTACTGAGGAAGTGTTGTGACTGATGAGCGGCCCTCGGGGTTAAATAAGGTGCTGTGCAAAGAGAATGAAGGTGCTGCTATCAGTGGAGAGTTAATGAAATGACAGTAGCTATAGAGACAGCGTTCTGTGATAAAAACAAGTTTTTTTCCTCCGGAGCTTAGTGTGACTATAAATACCTTTAAGGTATTCATGTGTCTCAAGCTGATGGGATTACATTGACTACTAAGATGGGCCGGGCCAGAGTTTTAATAATTAGTTGTCTCTACAATTTTAGCAGGTCATGGAGATTTTCAGGTCAGGTTTCTTTGTGGCTAAAATAATGACAGTATTTACTTAAATCTGCAGATTATATCTTCAGCCCAAAACTTTGCTGTTTGAGATCAGTGCTTTTATTGGATGTTACACTTGTTTTCAGACACAAAGCTACTAAAATCCCACTTTATCTGCTCGACACTTAAGACTCGAAGTAAAAGATGGAAGTATCATTTACAGTCACTGTGATATTACCTGCTGGGTTGTGGACGACTATTTGAAAGCTTCTGTTTTGGAATTTCGGACACCATCATCTTGCAATTGTAAGTTCAAGTTAAACCTTGTGCCATAGTCTCGCACACGTCTGTTCTTATGAGGAACGCACATTATCACAACATCAAATTTGGAGAAAATGTGCCCCAAAAAAACACTTTTACTCCTGCCTGGTATCTCCACCTTCAGTATCCTTTGTCTAATGTGTCCACTCTCCTCTGTACACGTCCAAATCATCTCAGCCTTGCCTCTCTAACTTTGTCTCCAAATTACTCAACCTAAGCTGTCCCTCTGATGCACTGTCCCTCTCCTCTCCATTCTGGTCACTCTAAATGAAAATCTTAACATCTTCTACTCCGCCTCCTGTCTTCTTGTCATTGCCACCATCTCCAGACCATGCATCATCGCAGGGCTCACTACCATCCCGTAAGCCTTTCACTCTTGCTGCTGTCCTTCTGTCACAAATAAACCCTGACACTCACTCCACCCTGCCTACACTCTCTTCTGCACCTATCCTGTGCACTGTCTGCTGCTTTGGATGATTGACCCCAGGGTTTTAACGTATCCACCTTCATTATCTCTACTGCTTGTAGTTTATACTATTAGACCTGCGTCTCTCTCATTCACACACACATATATTCTGTCTTCACATACTGAGTTTCTTTCCTCTTTTCTTCAGGGCATACCTCCACCTCTCCAGACTCTCTTCCACCTGCTCCCTATTCACACTACAGAGCACGCTGTCTGCAAACTTCAAAGTCCACAGAGACTCCTGCCTGGCCTCATCTGCCAACCTGTCTGTCTGCAAACAGGAAGTGACTCAGAGCTGATCCCTGATGTAATCCCACCCCCACCTGGAACCCATCCGTCACCACAACTCACCACTGTCTCGCTGCCCTCATACACAGCCCATTGGTAAATAAGAGGAAATAATTCTGGGAGAAAAATATAGCTAGAGTTATGCATCATCAAATGTTAACAACAACAGAAAAAATAATATGTTTATAGATAAATATCAACATGAAGCCACTGATCGCAGAGTCTTTGTAACAGAAATGAGTCTTCTTCTTTCAGGAGGAGGTACTGTTTCCATGCCGCTGTATGTTCACATTATATTCATCCTTACAGGTAGAAATGGAGTGTTTGGCTGTGCAGCCTCCAGCAGCACACAGTTTTATAGGGTTTACCATTAGCATGCTGTGTTTGCACAGTGCGGAGAGTTATTGTTGTTTTATCAGTAGTGGACAGTTGCTTCCGTCCTGATTTTGCCTCCTTTTGTGCAATAAAATGTAAATGAATATTAATTTATTCACTGCTCAAAAGTTGCAGACCGCTCAACAGCTTTTACTTCTCCCTCCAAACAAACTGAAGTCAGCTGACTGTAGTTAGATTAACTGGACTATAAACTGCCCCGAGGTGTCGGTGCGAATGTGAACGGCTGTCTGTCTGTATGTATCGTCTCACGCTGTCATTGATTGGTCTCGGTCTCATCTAATATGAGCATGTCAGCGTGCAGATGCCAAGAAACTGAGAGATGACAGACTCATTACCGTGGCGTGCTAGCAATGGCAACAACTTTTCATTTGAAATTCTTATGAAGGATAAGCCGTAGGTGCGACAGAAATACAGTTTCTGTGTTACTGAAACAAACTAAAACCAACGGCATGCTCAGTGCACAGCAACTTAGTTAAAATTAAAATCCCCCTTCAGATCCATCAACTATTCATTTTAACAGCACAACCTGTACTTTAGCAGTAGCACAAACCTTTTACACACAAACAACATGTACATGGTGTACCCTGCCAAGCGTGTCTTCAGAAATATTTTTATGATGAAAGTCTGTTCTAGTTATGCGATGACACACAACAGTCGTTGAGAGCCTTTCTTTCAGACGCTTGAAGAGCTTCATTTGCGGGTTCTGTTGGAGCTGTAGTTCCAGTGGTTGGGCTGAATGGGTGGACGTGCAGAGTGCAGGAACACCAGGGATCTGAGGCATCTGAGCCATCAGAGTTCAGGCCCTACGAAGCTCTAAAGGCTCATCTGTCAAGTGTTTTTCAGTGGGGCAGAAGCAAGCTCAATACCACAAAAAAGGTTTGCTGAGGCACTCCATCTTTTTGTATCAAGTTTATTCTAGGAACAATTCCTCAGGAAAAGAGAGAGCTGTGCGCATCATCTCGAAGTCTTCAGGGACCCTGACGAAAACTTTGAGTCGATACGCGTCAGTCTCTCATTCCCTGCCGAACCGCTCCTAGAATAAACTTGTTACATTTGAAGACATATTTGATCCACCTGAAACATACAGTAGTCCAAGAAATGATACTTAGAATTGGTTTGGGTTTTTCTTTAATAACATGTTTAATATTGTCAAACCAAGGTCTTAGAAGAGCTCTACTAAGTCTACAAAAACTAAAAAAGCATATTGAGTCTGGAATTTAAACCAATCTACAAATTATTAAAAGGAAAACAAAACAAAACACTCGTCTGTAATGAAAATCAAATTCAAACATGAAAGTTCGGCCACAGTAACAGTAAACATGTTTGGTGCAGACCACAGACAGCTTTTCAGCAGTGCAAGCTCATGCCAGCTGTGAATCAAAGCGATGAAAATGTTGGAGTTACTTCACTGCTTCAGGGACTCGGCGGCCTGCAGTAATTGATCCAACCATAAATTCTGCATGAAGATAATGTGAGGCTTTCGATCTGAAAGCTGAGCCAGTGATTGGTCCACCTGTCTCAACATCAAACACACACACACGGGCAGGAGACAACGATGTAAATAAATATCCAACAAAGAGGCGTGTCTATTACACGCTTTGCCTTGTTTCTGGGTTGGATAAAATAGCACATGATCATTAAAGTTTTGTTGAATATTTCTTTTGGCTGTTGTGCAGGTATTTCATCATTATACAGTTCAGTGGACACTGACTGAAAGAGCACCAAATGTGAGCTTGCTCAAAAACAGACAAGTGGCAAATTAAAGGAAAAACCAGGGATTCTGGTCACGACATACTCCCAAAATAGCTTCAGCGTACATTGGCAGTGATTGTAAAAGAACCATTTAGTGATCCCTACAGAGACCACTCCCATCAGGACAGAAACATTTCATCATAAGACAAAGAAGGTCGAAAGAAACAGATCAACACAAGTAAAATGGAACCAGACAGAGCCACCCAATCCCCTCTCTGCAGGGGTCAGACGTTCCAGTTTTTCTTTAACATTATCTCCTCTCTGTGTTTCAGAAAGGGCAACAGTGTTTGCATCCAGCGTTCAATTGGATGTACCTATTTTTGCAACATGACTGTATTCACTGTTGCATATAAATGTGAGGAGACTGAGAATCCCCAGGTACCTCGGGAAGTGTTTTCAGAAGGTGATAACGATCTCAAAAAACATTACGCCGAGACTAACAAACACGAGCTGACATATACTCGTGATTCACTCCCGCTAATGGACAAGTTGCCAGATAAAAGCTGACACTTGCTCACTCCACGACATAGTTTCCAGTCGCTGATGAAAATGCCACAAACAAAAGTCGCCTTTCAAGTGGCTCTAGCCACTTTACCGCTCGTGTATCAGTTTTCAGATCGTGTCACTGCTTGTTTTTTTCTTTTCATCACAGATGGACAAGACCCTGTAAATATCTGCCCTGACACACCACATCAGATGTTCTCAACATCTGACGAAAATGTAAATTTCTACACCCGTGAAGGAACCACAGTAAGGGAAAATTGGATATGCTTCTTCTGCTTCAGCGTGAGTTTGTATTCAAAGCTGCCCAATAAATTTTTGTGTGTGTGCGTGCGTGTGCGCGTGCGTGTGCAATTGGTGATTCTGACCAGTTTGCAGGATCATTCAGTGGCAAAACAACTGCAACGGACGGCTGAACAAACCCATTACTCTGGCTCACTGCTTCTGACACACACACACACACACACACATACTCAAGACTCAACAGTGACCCGCAGTGACTTCAGAGTACGAAATGACCTGCTATACACTCCCAGGGAGAGTGCAGAGAGCGAGAGAAGTGAATAAAACAGCTAGATATGGAGAGCCAGAAGGAATACTCTAGTAAATATGAGGCAGAGGGATTGTTTTAAATAAGAGAAAAAGCATAGCGAGAGAAATATGGCATGTGTGTACGTGAGGTAGGGCGAGAGACACTAAATTAATCCTCTCAGTGTCTGTTGTCACCAGAGGGGGGCAATAGAATATTTCCAATCCACTTTCTTACACACAATCACAAGGAACCCTACCTACCCTGTACTATCATCTACAGGTGTGTGTATGTGTGTGTTTCTGAGTTTGTTGGGAAGGTGTGGGCATTAAATTGAGCAATGGAGTGCTCTCATTGATTTCCACAGTAAAGGAAAAGTAATCTTCTCTGGGCTGGCCTCAGTGTGCACGTGTCTCTATGTGCGTGCTTGTGTGTGTATGTGTGGCGGTGTGATTGAAACAGTGGTCAGAAAGCAACATTAAAGATTTTATAGGCTCTCTGCATAGATGTATCACTCCAAAATCAGTTGATAGCAGATTACAATTGCAGCAATAAACCACTAACACTGCCGGTACTGTCCAAACAGAAGCCTCAATGAGCCTCACATGCTTTTATTTGTGAGGAATTGGAAGGTTTCAGGTCTGGCTTGCTCCTAAAGCTCCTAAATTGCTTTCCAGCAAACTGCTACATGACATTTTTCAAACCCTCTGAAAGGAGAAATACACCACTTAACTTAGAGAGCAAGTTTCGCATGCAAGAAAAGTTTCAGTGACTCGAGAGATTTAATATGCACTATCAGAAAGTCAGCAGCCTTTTAATATGAAAAGGACAGGGTTTTTTTTAAAGTATTTATTAGATAGTGACAGCTGAGGAGACAGGAGGAACTGGAAGGAAAAAGGGATGACATGCAGCAAGGGACCTGAGCTGGAAAATGAACAGCAGTTGATGCAGATTTGTTGGCTACACATTCATGATGTCAATCGTGCAATCAACCACCTCCCAAAATTGATTTACTGGGTTGTGATTTGGTGGCATGAGGACCCGGTAATTGGTGTCCAGACCACCAGTGACCCTTGTTTCCCTCCCCAAGGTGCCCAGTTCCCTCTCTATTTTATTATGTGACTGAAGTCTTTCAAAATACACCAGACAATGCTCAGGATTTTTAATGAGTCTGTGGTGCCCAGTGCTGAGGTAGCGAACAATAGCAAACTCAACAAACCGAATCTCAAGCAGGAAGATTGCATCCAACTTACAGGCAACACTGGACTATTGCTCCCACCCTCTCTGTGACGCGGTGGTCAGACAAAGGAGCGTGTTCAACAAACAACTGCCATGATGCACCACCAAATGCCACGTGAAATTCTTTCTACTTGAACTCATTAAACCATTTTTAATTCCTTTCAATTTTTTATTTCTATAGCTCACAGTCACAGTAACAGTCACTTCAATGTGCTTTATATTGTAAGACAAAGACACTACAATAAGCGTGCTATGTCCACATACTTAAATGCACTGAGTTACTGCCATTGCAGAAGAGACTTGATCCTGTACATTTTCTAATTACTGTCAGTCATATATTTGCAAACAGACTTTCAATTTTGAATTGACATCAAATCATGACTACAGTCACCTCAACCTGCTTTATTATGTAAGGTAAAGACCCTACAATAATACAGAGCACACGCCAACGAGACAATACCTATGAGCAAGTATTTCATGACGGAAAGGAAGGAAAAACATGCTTTAAACAGGAAGAAACGTCCAGCAGAACCAAACACACTGTATATGAAAGATGGATGTGGCCACCATGGTTCAGGGGGTTCGGCACCTCATCTTGTAACCAGAAGGTTGCCAGTTCAATCCTCAGCTCTGTCTGTCCTGGTCGTTGTGTCCTTGGGCAAGACACTTCACCTACCACCTACTGGTGATGGCCAGAGGGGCCGATGGTGCGATATGGCAGCCTCGCTTCTGTCAGTCTGCAGCTGTGGCTACAACTGTAGCTTGCCTCCACCAGTGTGTGAATGTGAGAGTGAATGAATAGTGGAATTGTAAATCTTGAAAAGCGCTATATAAATGCAAACCATTGTTATTATGGTGTAACTCACTTATTAGTGAAGTACAACGATGAACCACCAAGCTGAGAAATTTGGCTGTCACCATCAGGCAGGGTGGATCCAACTGTGAAACCCAGCGACACTGCAAGGTTATTGGCTAGCAGCTACTGAAGCCTCCCCTAATTTGAGCAAAACTGAATGAGTGGAGTCAATGGCAGTTTTCTCATAGATGTATATACAATTTGCTTTTTATACATTAGCCTTGTCATGTAAGCATATGCTTCTGTTTCTCAGTCAGAGCCATCTCTTGAGGTCCGATTTCAAAATACTCACACAATGATGGCCGAACCCCTGACATCACGTTTCTACATCAGTTCTTTATACATGAAGGTCTAAGTTTGGTGTAGGAGACCTGTTTTGCAGCTCTTCCACCATCCTCACTGCCTCTGCTTCTGAAAAACACAGGAAGGTCGTGGGGATAATTAGATGCCTCTTTACAAACACAATCACTGCAGTCCATCACTGATAGAGGCTACCTGACCTCTCCTTTCTCTTATGGCTTTGCCTTTACCACAGCACATGGGAAACACTCTCAGAAATAAATCAAGACTTGTTTTTTTCCGTTAATACCGGTCAGTCCCAGAGGACCAAGGTTAATTCAATATAATCCGTTACAAATGTGATATATGTGTTTGCCAGTAGTGCAGACGGACACTCTGGCTGCAGAAATATATCTTATTGATTTAACAAAATATTGTTTCTTTTAATGCATCATGCTAGAAACCTGACACATGAAAACAGATAAATCTCCTCATAATGGGCAGTGGTGATTGGTAAGATGATAAACTGTCAGGATCCATGTGTGTGTGCACATTTATGAGCATGTAATGCCTGTGAGAAAAGAAATAATTGAACATAAAGTTACAGCTAATAGTTTAACATTTACTGGTCTTTATTTTAAATACTCTTTAACCTCACATTCACATGATGTGAATGTGAGGTTATGAACTCTATACGAGCATTTAAAAAACAGCTTATAATATAATTAAGGATATGTGCAGTTTTCATCATCATTTATTCACTGGATGTTGTTACATTGACATTGATTATGCCTGTGTGGCCCCTGGAGGACATTCTGTATAGATGTTTGCAAATGAATAAATGAAAAATAATACACAACACCTGCATACTTAAAGTTAAACCTACTAACAACATAAACATGGTGTAATAAACGATGTAATCATTTTTATGGACTGTTTATTAAATACATAATCACCTTCTCGTCGATAAAGAGCAGTTGTTTCTCTCAGGAGTTGGTGGAGACTGTAAACACAGATAAAAAGAGATTTTTAGCCTTGGGTGGAGGGAAGACCAAATCCAAATGAATGATAGTGTTTTTCTGTATCTGATAGATGTGCTATAAGGTTTGTCACGTCGACTATTTACAATGAGGATACGTTTCACGGGTCATGTCCTCAGAAGACCAGTAAATTCATTGATAACCACTCATTTCATTAGGTACACCAATCGGTAATCCAAATGTCTACAAAGCAAAGACTCATTTAACAAAAGCACATTTAATGACTTAGACATGGCCAAGACGACCAGCTGAAGTTGAACCATCTCTAGTGTTTACAGGGAATGCTCTGAAAAAGAGAAAACATCCAGTGAGTAGCTTTGTTGGTGTCAGAGGTCAGATGTCATGAACTGGCTGTGTGGAGGCAGATGAGGACCCAAACGCAAAACTCACGGAGACAAAAAGCTGAACTCAAAATCGCTGCTAGATTGCAGGCTTCACAAAGAAACAGAACTAAACTGGGAATGCTAACTGAGGACCGAGGGAACACAGAAAAGCACACAGGTTTGGGGAGGAGACATTGGCGACGCGACACCGAACTGAGGGAGACATGCACATAAATGCACAGAGGGTTAACGAGGGAAGTGGGAGCACACGGGAAACACAGCTGACACAGATAATCATAACAAGACACGGCAGGAGTAACACTGACAAGAGACTGTCAAAGTAAAACAGGAAGTACAGACAGGAGAGCACAGGCATAGTGGGCTGGGGAAACATGGAATAAAACACAAGGAGGGGAGACGACGGCTCACAGATACAGAGGGGCACACAGGGGGTAAAAGTCACAAGGGGGAAATCAAATAAGGAACAACTTAACAGAGCAACCCAGGAACCGTGGCCTAAATAAAGAACAAAATACAAAAACACATGAAAAATAAGAATGCTGGGCCAACATGGCCCAGGATCATGACATCAGAGGAGAATGGCCAGGCTTCCTTGAGCCAATAGAATCACATAATCACTCACTGCAACCAAGGTATGCAGAAGAGCATCTCTGAACACAAAGCTTGAAGCAGATGGCCCTTCATCATGGATCCATCGGATTCTATTAACAGGTCCAGCTGGTGGTGTAATGGTGTGGGGGATATTTTCCTGGCACACTTTGGTCCCATTAGTACCAACTGAGCATCACCTAAACACCACAGCTTACTTGAGTCTTGCTGCTGACCATGTCCATCCCTTAGCAAGCAGTGAGCCCATCTTCTGCTTCCCGTAAGATAACACGCCGTGTCAAAAAGCTGTAGTCAGACGCATCCAAAGCCTCCACAGTCAGTAGAGCGCTTAATGGATGTGGTTTTAATTATATATGTTTGTTATTCTTTTTTCTTAATTTTGTAGTTTAGTAGCTTGCATGTATATATTTTTCTTCTTCATCTACTTCACGTCTATTTTGTGGTGTGTTTGTAATATAAACCAATTTGCTGCTACAACAGTGCACTCTATTTTTTTCAAATTAATATGCCTTCAGCAATCGTCTCTTTTACAGCAGGATTCTCTTGCTGTTGCTTCTTCTTCTGTTTCACACAAATATTAAGTTTTTTCTTTATGTTTGAGGAAAATTCCAGACTTGATGCTTTCATTTTAGATAAAACTGTTATTTTTTTTCTTTTACATTAACTGAACCCGACATGACCAACACATTTTTCCTTGTAAGTAAATGTTCAACAACGTGTTTGACCTTTCAGCTCAAATTTCACCGATAATTCACTGATCAGTCATTGCCCCTCTTCCATTTAAGGTTTGTTGCATGGTTTAAGCAGACTGTAATGCACAAAACAACACACCAGCAAACAAAAACGCTTCACTATATTTTTTTAAAGGAGTCATAGGTACTTCACGGCTTATTTCGTGGTTATTGTTCTGTGACTCATTATCCCCATGCTTGAAATAACGGCCAAACACCGAGGTAGCAGTACAACAAAGATAAATAGACAAGGGGGAAAAATCATCAATAATACAGAAACGTGAGCGTTAACGCCCGGCTTTGAACTCCTGAACCAAAGAGTAAGGGCTTCTTTCAAGGCTCACTATTTTGCACAACCGGCAATCATCATAATCATCACAATCATACAGGAAGAAATCCATTGTAGAGCAGCGTGACAGCATGATGCAAGTGAAATGCAGATAAAAGACACTTTTCAAGTAAAACTTCGCCACCAGAAAACTTCCCAGACATCTCTCAGTGTGGGTCTTTTCTCCTGAGCTTTGTTCCTGCATTTGTAATCAATAAAGCCGCCTAATGTCATGATAGATATCCATTCATCCGCTGTCTCTCTGTTGTTGATTACATCTGTTTTGATTAGTCGACTTACCGTAAACCTGCAGGGGGGGATAGCGAGGCTCGTTTATGTGATTGCCAATCATACAATCAGAACAGCTATTATGTTATTATAAATTATGCCTATTCTGTTGTCACTCTGTCTCCTGCTGGGTTATGCTCTGCAACATTTTTTAGTAGCCTAACGGGGTGCGTGCTGATGAGGTATGAGAAGGTTTGATGCATTTTCCCTATAAGTCTGGGGAAAACTGTGATTTGTAACATCAGGTCATTTGACAGATTTCAATAACTCTCAGGGGGAAGTTTGCCGCTTTTCTTTTCTAAAATGACTCGCTGTGTTTGACAGCCTCGGAGTTATGCTAAAATGTACTTTTCGTTCAAAGCACATATCTGTTTAAATATGTCTGCTTGCCATTTTATTAGGTGCAGTTACACATGCAGTGCAACACTTGCTACAGTGTAGCAACACTGTAGTATGTCTAGTTTTTGGTCACTGTATATATAAAAAAAATAATCCCACCCTCTTCTTCCCCTTCCTTTCTTGCTTAGTACCATAGGAATAGATTTGATCTCATTCAGTGTGCCACAAATGCATATATCTCCCCACTCACCCGATAAAGAAAGAAATGACCTTTCTGAACAACAGAATTTTTTCCCTAAGCATCGGTCTTTTTTCATTCCCACAATGTGAATATCATTTCAAAGGCTGACGAGGGAAAAGAAGAGGACAAGACTTAAAACCAAGTAAGGTTTAAGCCGATGTCTTTTTTGTCTAGAGGTTTTGTGCTTTGCTAATGTTAAGGTATGTTCACAGAAATGTAGCCAACATGGTTCCTCAAACACTGATATATTTACACTGCATGGACCTCCTGAGGGCTGACAAACTTTAAATTACAGCAGTGGCAATATGCAAAATTTGTAACGACAGTTAGAGCGACACGTCCTCCCTAACAGCTTACAGTGTAACCAAAGTGGCTGACTTTGTTACCACCATTCATGCAATGATAGAAACTATTAAAATGCTGGGGTTATTCCACTCCTGGGTTTCCACTTTGTTGTGTTTTTGTGTTTTACTTTTATTTTCTCATAGGCAAACATATTTCCTCCTCAGGTTTTTCCGCTTCTTTGCATGTATCCTCACATCCAGTCAGATAGTTTCAGCAGCCTCCCTCTAGGAATTTGGTGGCATACGTGAGTCCTTATATGGAGACAATGATTGTTAGTCTCTCATTGATAAATTAAAAAGTGCAGTAAAAGTAAGCAAAAAGGCATAGGAGGAATCTACAGTACTTAACAGGCGAAACGATATGTGGCTTTATGCAGTAGCTATAAATGTAACTACTCGTTGTGCTCAAAACTATTGCGACTGACTCGTGCAACACCATCCACTCCTCCTCTGTGTTTCTGGCTACTTTTTGGCCCAGTGTTTAAATTCAGGTCTGATATCCCAGATATGGTTTTTTCCTGTGTAATCATAATAATGTTGGCCCATGATCTATATTACAACTGACCAATCATGTTGCTGTGATGTCATAGTTTTGCAAAGTGGGGGAAAAAGAAGAAATGCTCTTGTTTATCTAAAATGGTCTTCTTAAAAAAAAAGGTTAGCAATTAAAGCATTTTATTTATTAAATTATAAAATATAACAAAATATATTATCAGCTGTTTGCCAAATTTAAGTTACTAATGTTGTTTTTTTATTAGTTGATCCTGGACCAACACGATGGAGTACGAACAAGACCAGCATGGGGATATCAGTGACAGAATTTATAAGTGACAGAATAACAATCATCATCTCAATATAAGAAATAACAATAACATATCATTAGTACTCACAAGCAATGTTCCCTCTAATTTTTTTGTGTGTCTGAGCGAACACACAAACTACCTGAGCGGTCCCTTGGACCACTGTGAGCAACAGCAGACGTGTGACAGCATCGAATCCATCCAAGTTACATGGTTTATTAAAATAATCCAATTACAGCATTTATGTTAAACTACTTTTAATTAAGTGTTTCAGCCCACTTACAATGAAAATTAAAAAAAAAATCTTGTTCATGACCTGTGTAGGATGTTAACACTATTGGAAGTAAAAAAAACAATATTTATTTTTTTTATAAAGCTCTGACTTGTATTATGAGTATGAGCCTGTGGACTGTCCTGTAACTCTCTGTCTGCAAAATACAGTATATAATGACCAATGTTGGGCAATTAATTATATAGTTACTTCTTCAAAAAAAGTAACTGAGTTTTGCAAACAACAATGTTTGTTGCAGCAGTTTACCTAAAAATGAAGCCAAAGCGTTTTTTAAAATAAACATTTCAAACTATTTACAGAGCAATCAGCTGTTCTGCATCAAATCTGATGCCACACAAATTATTTGTGCCACTCCAAAAAACAATTTCTGTCCACTATGAGATAAAGGAGAACAACAGCCTGATACCTGCAGGCCTGACAGCAGGAGATGTATCACTGCTGTAACACCTGTAACATTCAGCAGTCGCCTCATTGTTCTGACACACACAACAAAACTATTGACTACACTACACACTAACTACACAAGATTTGCGCTAAACGTTGTAAATGTCTCACATCTCAAAACACCACCGTCACTCCTAAAACTTACTCCCAATGCCATGTTGCCATATCATTTTTTGATTGGTCGGCATGGTACATTTTCGACCAATAGGAAAGGGTGGGGTTTTTTTGGTTTTGTTTTTGCTCACAGGCGGTCATAGCCTGTCAGCGACGTTGATTAGCTGCGTATATACGAATGTGAATCGCATTTTTGGCCTGACTATGAGATAAGGTGGCATCGTTCTAATCCCATACGGGAGCAGCCAGTCACTCACTGACTAACACTGCAAAACAGAATTGTTAAAGTTTGAATTTGAATTTCAATTCAGGTTAGATTTTTTTTTTTGTGTGCAACGCAGATTTTCTGTACGCAGAGACCGTGCCAGCAGTGCGCAATTGCGCACGCGCGCAGCTTAGAGGGAACATTGCACACAAGTCTCCTCAAATTAGTGAAGGGGGATTACTAAAACTATCAGAATGGATGTGAGGGAACACACAGGAAATAGAAAGACTCAATGCCTAAAAACTGGCCACAACAAAGTGCAGGCCCCCAAGACCAAACAAAGTCAGAGCATTTTATTTGTTTTCTATTGGCTGACACTGCATATAAAACACTAGGGCACAACCACATGGTAAACACACTATGCACCAGCACAAGCATAAATGTCAGCAACAATGTCAACCGCTTAAGTAGGTTATGCAAAGATTCACAGCAGAAGTCAAAATCAGCCAAAGGCTTCAACACAATGTGTAGTTACATTTCCAGGGAGGTTCCAGCAGGCAGGTTATGTCGTAGCTAAGGCGTAGCTTTTTTTTTT
>NW_005187587.1:1085203-1086142 GCF_000239375.1 Pundamilia nyererei
AGGCCGCAGAGAACGGGGGTGAGAGAAGACTCCAAACCTCCCTCCACCCGCTCATTGTAGTGTTGATGCATGTGTGTTCTAAGGTGCAATTAAGCTAAGGCGTAGCTTTAACACAGAGGTATAAACCCCCGGTAAGTGTGCCCCATCTGACACACTCCTGCTGCATGGTGTGCATGATTCAAAGAAACCTAATGACAACAACAAAAGCAAACAAAAGCAGTGAAAATGAAGAGGAGTTATCCTTCTAGGAGTGAAAAAGAAAATTAGAAAAAAAGTAGAAGTGGAGAAAAAAAAGCCAGCGTGGTAAGTGGAGCAGATAATAGTGATTGAATCTAATGTTAAATTACTAAATATGGCCAGTCTAGTCATAAGTGTGGCTAATTAATGTAAAGTCCAGCAGCATCACATTAATTTATTCATTTTGATATTTAACAGTTACATTTCAAATCAAGTGAAGATTCGTGACATCATCAGTTGACTTGTTAGCGTAGCGAGCAGGCTGAAAGAATGTAGATGCTAGTAGTTAGTGTGTTAATGTTCCACAACCTGGCTCTACTTGGTCTTGGGTGTTGGTATTGAAATAAACATGATCTCTGACATTTCTGGAGTAATGTTTTACCTCCTATTTTATGACTGGTGTGGTTGGTGTCAGATTACTGCTGTTGATGAACGGCAGGCCTAGGGCCCCAACAAACTCCAGAAATGACACTTTTTGTGTGTGGCATGTTTAAAAAATGCACAAAGCCCAGAAAATGACCTCAAAGTTTCTCAAAACATGCTATAAGATATGAAGTCTGGGTTTATTAGTTAATAATAAAGTGACACCTGGGTGCTACGTGCAAATTTAAAGAGGTTAGGCTGCAGTACCTCCCAAAACAAAAGACTCAAAAACAAAACAAAATGAACTCGTACCTGTATGTGTTTTGACACAGGGGGGAA
>NW_005187587.1:1088277-1089898 GCF_000239375.1 Pundamilia nyererei
GTTGTATCCATATAAATGGCCCACCCTGTAGAATACAAGAAATGAACTGTTAGCTTGTTGCTGTTTTTGAGTGATCATCTCTTTAAGTAAAAATCCTTCTTCAATAACCTTTATATTAATACTGACTAAACCAAAGTAATCTTATAAAAACACACATTCCTAAGAGATATTTTTATTAGCTACACCTTTCTAGTAACATGTTGGACCTCGTTTTCTTGATGGCATAAATTTATAAGCTGCTGAAAACATTAATCAAAGACCTTGGTCCATGTTGACATGATAGCATCAATGCACATCCGTGATGTCAATTTCATGTTCCAGCACATCCCAAAGGCACTTTATTGGATTGAGATCTGGTGACTGTGGAAGCCATCTGAGTATAGAGGACTCACTGTCATGCTTGAGTCTGAGTGACGTGAAACCAACTTGAGATTATTGAACTTTGTGACATATGTATTATCCTCCCAGAAGAAACCATCAGAACATAGGTACACTGTGGTCATGAAGAGCCAGCGTAACAATGCTCAGGTAGGCTGTGGTGTTTTTCAATTGGTACTAATGTGTACCAAAAAAAATATATCCCACCATCCTCCAAAGCAAGACAGGATGGATCCATGGTTTATACCATTCAAATGGCACAGCAGAAACTGAGACTGACAATATATTTCCAATCTTCTATTTTCCAGTTTTAGTGAGCCAGTGGGAATTTTAAGCAGCACAGCTGGTGTGCTCTTCTGCAGCTCTGCAGTCCATCAGCTTTAAGGTTTAATGTGTTGTGTGTTCAGAGAAGCTCTTCTGGATACTTTGATTTTAAAGAGCTGTTATTTGAGTTACGTTCCTCTCAGCTCAAAGCAGCCTGGCCATTCTCCTCTGATCTCTGGCATCAACAAATCATTTTTACTCAGAGAACTACCACTCACTCAAAAGATCCCTATGAGAGAAAGACCTAGACAAACTGTTCACCCTGCCTGGGATAGGGTTAATGGAGCCCCGCACTGGTGCCAGGCCTGGGGAGGATGCCCAAGGGCATAGTCCGTGGGGCCTATGGGGCCTGGCTTGGCACTAGCCAAAAAAAGAACATGAGCCCACCCTCCCCTCCTGTAAGCCCACCAACCACAGGAGGCACTGTAGGGGTTGGGTTCAATATGTGCCAGGTGGGAGCCAAGGGCGGAGAACTTTGCGGACCTATTCCCGGACATGGAATGCCACCTCTCTGGTGGGGAAGGAGCCTGAGCCTCAGTCTATAATTGCTCATGGTGAGAGGTGGCGGGCTGAGGTTTGCATCTTAGTATATACTCGGATTGCTGACATTGGAATTTTCTTCAAATTCACTTCACTCACCCTTCATCCCAGCCCACCTTCTTTGCTTAATATTCAGCAGGTTGTCTTCATAATGATGCCCAAATACACAGATCCATAGTCTAGACTGCCTGACCAGAAGGTTGCATTAAGTAGTACCTAACAAAGTGGCTGGCGATGTTGAGTGGACAACTAAATTTTGAGGAATTTTATTCCGCAGAATTATAAGACCTAGCTCGGCTCCTTTGTGAATCTGCCTGCTGATGGCGAGCAATAATTATTAACACACACACACACACACACACACACACACACACACACA
>NW_005187587.1:1089998-1106076 GCF_000239375.1 Pundamilia nyererei
TAAAAAGGGAATGGAGTAAATGAAATCTTTGTCTACCTAATTCATTACAGTCTTGGGGATGGATGAGTAAAACAAATTCTGCAGTCTTACGCTGTCATTTTCACTGACTATTGGACCAAAGGAGCACAAGTAACAGGGAAACAACACTTAGAATTTATTTAAAGATAATAAAGCGTGCGTGTGTGTGTGTGTGTCCATCTGAAGGCATAGGGTGAACACGAACCCTATTTCATAGGGAGAAGAATATTTACTCTCAGGTATTTCATCCACTGGACCATCCACGGTATGAACATTTCATCAACCCTCTTTGGCTATATTACAGAGTGTCCTTTTTTCTTCCACTTTATTTTTATTCCTGTGGCTACAAATGCAACATGAACCCTGCTACAAATGCAAAGCCTAACAATGGGACTTTGAAGATCTTAATAGCTTCACTGCCGACGCACTCTTATGAACACACACACACAAAAAAACCCAAAACTGTCATCAAGCAACAAAGCAACAATGCATACAAATTATTCATCACCTGGCATGAGTTCAAGCCATCATTTTGTCTGCTTCTTTTGCTCACTGCTGTTCATGTTGTTTCACCCTGCTCTTTTTGTTTTTTTATTTTGTGCTTTATTCCTGCAACCTAATTTAATGTCCACTCCTGAAAGCGTCCCAACATTGCCATCATTTTTGCTTGTAAGCAGTGGTGGCAGTGGCGCTGCTGATTTCCCCCTCCTCTGCCCCCCCTGTGGAGGATTATAAACCTTATGTCTCGTGTCCTAGTATCAACTACGCTGAAATACACACATATGGAGGCAAACACGCAGTTACACGTTCATACACACTTCCCAATAGCCTGAGGACAGCCTGGAGCAACTCCAATTAACAGCAGTGCTCACTAAACAAAAATCGCAAACTCCTCTGTTCTGTAAATTTTGAGGGACCTTAAAACGAGGCCGCTCTAAAACGTGTCCTTTCGGGGGGGGATATGCGGCCTTAAGCAACATGGCACAGAGGACATACACACGCATAGTGTATATAAGCACATATTCGTACCGCACATGCATGCACACACGTTGCCTCTGAGAGATGTTTGATCAGTATCTTTCTGACGACTTTTTATCTTTATTACCACCGTCATCATTCTAACCTCCGCACCGTAATGAACATCTTGCCCTGGAGAGAAAGCACACACACACAGACACACAAATTTGCACATGTGAAAACAAAGAGAAACACACACACACACACACAGTTTCTAATGGATGGTTGAGTGTGGGAGGATGAGAAGAAGAATGCTGGTAGGGAAGAGATAGAGGGTCGGATGTGGAGACAGGGGAAAGGCTGAGTGAAGATTAAGTATGAGACGGAAGTAAGGGGGCGGAAAACAGAAGGCAGAACGGCTGAAGGGCGGAGGCAGGTGCATGGTGTGTTGAGAAAAAGATGAAAGGGGGATTAAAGGAGGGAAAAAAAGTTTAAGTGGGAGGGCAGGTAAACAACGCGATGGAGGGAAGGTGCGGCGAATACGGGACGAGAGCTGCGGTTATTTCTTCTGAATCGAGAAAGGTAACAAGCGAAGGAGGGACGAGGAAATGAGAAAGGCAGGAGGCAGAGCTTGAGTGGGACCGGTGATATGCGCGATGAATAATGGAAGGACAGAAGGTGCATATTAAGATGCTAAGAAATGGGGTGACAGCAGGGAGGAGAAAAGACGAGTTGAATCAGAATGAATGAAACCGAGCGAGGGCATCTGCCGTCCCGCTTGTTCCTTAGAAGTGCAGACAGAACGATGTAAAATTAAAAGAATACAAAGGGACTGTTAACACAAAGGGAATTGTTAGAAAAGATTCAAAATTTGATTCACTAAAGAAAACCAGGGCGTGCTTCACATGACTGAGAAACTTAATTAGGGAAAGACTATTATCAAATGGCGTCTCTGCTTTTTGTTTTTTACTCCCATGGCCACATCATTACTTCAGGCACATGAAACTGAATCGCTGGGATTGATGTGATGTTTTACTAAGAGATGAAAACCCTGTGCACAGCAGTAACAGCGCACACATGGATGTCTAGATTGTCTTCGTGTTGCACTGCACCTTGCTCGCTCATTCCAAGATCTGCAATCTGGCACTCTGAGTGATTCTCGCAGCTCTTGCAGTCCAAAAGTATTCACTTACACATCCAAATCACCGAATTCAGGTGTTCCAATAACTTCCATGACCAGAGGTGTATAAATGTGTGAACCAATGGCTCGCTCTCAGGAGCTCAGTAAATTCCAGCAGGGTGTGATAGGATGCCACCTGTACAAGTTCAGTCATGAAATTTTCTCGCTCCTAAATATTCCACAGTCAGCTGTAAGTGGTATTATAACAAAGTGGAAGTGATTGGGAATGACAGCACCGTACAACAAAGTGGTAGGCCACGTAAAATCACAAAGCGAGATCAGCGAATGCTGAGCTGTATAATGCGCAGAGGACACCAACTTTCTACAGACTTCATTGCTACAGGCCTCCAAACTTCACATGGCCTTCAGATTAACCCAAGAACAGTGTGTAGAGAGCTTCATGGAATGAGTTTCCATGGCTGAGTAGCTGCATCCAAACCTCTCATCACCAAGTCCAAAGCAAAGTGCCTGATGCAGTGGTGTAAAGCAGCGGTCCCCAACCTTTTTTGCACCACGGACCGGTTTATGTCCGACAATATTTTCACGGACTGGCCTTTAAGGTCTCGTGGATAAATACAACAAAATAAAACCAGTACCGATACCTAAAGAAAGAAGATTTATTCGTAACACACAGGAAAAGACCCAGTGAAACCGAGTTAACGATGAAAACAATAAAAAAAAACCAAAACATAAAAACCATAAATTTCACACCCGAGCCTTAACTCTCGAGGCCCGGTACCAAACTGGACACTAGAGCATTGGAGCCGTGTTCTCTGGATTGACAAATCACCCTTCTCTGTCTGGCAATCCGATGAACAAGTCTGGGTTCGGCAGTACTTGTCTGACTGCATTATCCCAACTATAAAGTTGGGAACTAAAGGATCTCTTAATGCTTCAGTGTACCAAGACATTTTGGACAATTACATGGCCCTTGTAAATTGCTATAAACATAGCTATAAACATAGCAATTTACAAGTAACAGGAGCTGTTTAAGAAACATTTTAAATCCATGATGTGTTTAGCAATAGTTTCCCAGTTTGTATGAAGGTCCTTTATTCCTTTATCCCTTAGTTTGAGATAGCATGTTTTTGACCTTCATGTGAACAGTCAATTGACTAGTTAGGTAAGCAGTGTTTTTTTTTTATTATCTTGTCTGCATTAGTATAATACTCGAGGACATAATAAAAACACTTTGCGAAACACCCAGACTAACTCATTATGGACTTTTTGATTGCTTCTGTGAAGAGACAAAATGACATTTTCACTTCTTTTTATAGTAAACATGAGGAGCCGCTACAAACTGGATTTTTCTTTTTGTTCCATTTCTCTCCGATGTTGTTATTGCTTTTTTCACAATTTTTGTTTGCTGAAAATAGCTTCATAACTTTATGTACCTTTTTCATCAAGTGTTTTGTTAGCATAGTCTCGTGCTTTTTCCACTTTTGCATGTCCTTGGCCTCGACTCACATCTTGATTCTTTTCATTTTGTTTCATTCTGACTAACGGCCTCTTTTAGCCGGTAAGCGTGTAAGATGTTATTCGTTCAGTTTATTCTAACAGTTGCTGAAGCAGTTTTGAAAGATGACCGCTTATTTATTTATTTTCTGATAGTGAAATGAAAAGATAAAATAATTAATCTCACTGCGGGCAGTTAGCTTAATTTAACTTGGTAACAGAGACGAAGAGCTAGGCTGGCTTCATCTATCACTAAGTCCATTGCTTCCTTTGGAGGAAACAGGTGTGTCCAGCCTGGATTTGAGGCTCATGTTTAACTGAACTAAGCTTTGACCCTGAATTACAATGAAAACCACAATGCCTGTTGAATTCTTGCATTGATTTGTGGTGGACGTTTGGAAGGTGACAGGGTAAGACAAATGAAGAAACGTTCGACATGTGCATGTCTAACTTTCCGAGGTTATATCCCTGCTCTCTAATCCTACAGAACTGAAAACACTTTCTCAACATCACAGAGGACGAGAAACTACCCTGGAAATTTAATATTGTGTTTACATTCTAATGTAGGAGTCTAGTTACGGCTTTATTTATTAAGGAAATCTCACTGAAATCAAAAAATCTTTTTAAGGTGGAGCTCACAAAGGAATTACTGAAAACACATACATGCACATGAATGTGTATAAATGAGTAATTGTATTGTCTTCCTATCAGGTTGAAGCAATCTAGCCACTCTACTCCAACTTGTGGCATCAACAAGACATATTTATGGCCACTTGCTGGATATGTTCTCTGTTTTGTGATCTTTCTAGAGACGGCTGTGTTAAAAAAAATCCTTGCAGATCAGCAGTTTCTGAAATATTTTGACCAGCCAGCCTGGCACTAAAAGCTTTGCCACATTCAGATTCCTTCAAATCACATTTCTTCCCCATTCTAATGCAAACGTTTAACTTCAGCAGGCCATCTTGACCACGTTTATATGATTAAATGCACTGGGTTACTGCCCTGTGATTGGCTGAGTAGATATTCGCATTAATGAGCAGGTGACCCGTGTATCTAATCAGCTTGCTGGTCAGTGTATGAATCGATGGCGTCTGGAGAATAAATCCAGCTGGTGTGGATTTAAAATACTGAGTCTTTCACTCAGCCAGATTCTCGCAGCAGTCATAGTGGAAGCAATGTTAAAGCTCCACTCATGTTTTCTTGTACCTGTTGTGATTCCTCTTGCTCTTTTGGTTCTCTTGTGTACGCTACCTGCCAACTCTTCGGATCCGCATCAGTCAACAACTTACCTGGCTCCTCGCTCTCCACTGGCCTCTGTCTAATCAGTCTCAGCTTCCTTTGCCTTCAGAGAAACATGTTTTCACATTTTTTATGCTTTTTTTTATACACATAAAAATCCCTTGAAGTCTGCCTCACTGTCTTGTATTCTGCATTTTTAAGTCTGCCAGCTCTGGTGGTTAAATTACAACACTTTGATCTGTAGTAAGACTGAGCCAAGTTGCTTTCTGTTTATTAAAGTTGAAATGGAACAAAATCACCAACTGTGACCTTGCAGTCTTTAATGTTTGAAGGAAGAAATTGAGCCTTGTTACGGTGGTAAAATTTAATAAGCGGGTTAACAAACAACAATCAAAATCATTTTACTCGTGCTGAAATCACAAGTAAACAAGGAACTACAATAGTGCAAACCTTTTAGTAGAAGCAAACCAATGTGGGCTGAAATGCTCTTAAACTGAGGACTACCACAGTCACTGCAGGGAAGCTGACTGCGCTTCTTGCCTGATCCCTCGGGTGATCAGTACTGAGTTATGCAACATTAATGCAGCTTAAGCTACTGTATGTCAAACCTGGCAGCTCAAATCACATTTCAGTGTCCACAGATCTGATAAAAGTAAGAAACAAATCCTCATAGAAGATAGAATCTGTCTTTTTTCCTCAAAAAAATCAGATTTCCTTTATTAACTTTAGGTACTTTTTTGCAATTCCCCCGCTGACTCCACTTAAGCGCAGAATGCCATTTCCACATACTCTTTGCTCCCGCTCTATTCCACACGACAGGGAGAAGTATTCAGTGAACAAGCTGAACTCTAAACTTGTGAAACTGTGAAACTGACCCAATGTGACAATAGAGATGATTGAATACGTCTGTATAATCGAGCCTTTTCGGCACTCCCATCAGCAGCGAGAGGGTTCCTGTGTGAGAGGTGATGGAGCAGACGCACTTAAGTTAATTAAGCAGCCTTATCTATGGTCCCTGCGCTCAGTGAAATAAGAGACGTTTGAATTGACGATAGCTACGTAATTACCCTTTATCTCTGCGCGAGGAGGTTAGAAGTTCTTTAATGAACGGCCGTGTTGTTTAAGAGAGAAGTGGAATATAAATGGTGGGTGCTGGCATGTGTTGTGTATGTGCGGCCGTGTGCAATGGGTATGTGTGTTTCGTGTGCGTGATGAAATTTTAAACTATATTTATTACTCTATGGTGTGATTATTGTCCCTCAGCTATGGAATTACATACATCCTCTAAAACATCAATTCAGAGGTCTTATTCAACACTGTATATGCCTCGTGTGCTTTTGGGGACCGATTTGAACTATTCAACCAACACTTCTTTTTGTAACGCAGTCTTTGAATTGAAGTTTATAAACTCAAAGCTATAATTTTTAAATCTCTGCTTCTTTTAATAAAAAAAAGGATTAAATAACGATGAAAGTAACACAGCAGCAATTATGAAAGATATAGCTCCGAGCTATTGTCAGAGTCACAGTCATTATCGGTGCACTGTTTACCAAAATAAGCATGTGAATTGTCCTGTTGCCATTGTTGAGTGAACCTTTGAAAAGTGTGAGTGAATATGCAAAGTTTAGTGTGAGTTATTTTCAGGCCAAAGCACTACCTTTGAGTAACTGCTCTTGTCTTTCTCTCCTCAGCACAAAGTTGTTTACTTAGCAGTGCCCTGCTGTAAATTTCTCTCTTCTTTTTTTTAACATTGAATTATAACTTGTGGAAATAATGAACAGGCAACAGTGGAGCGACTGAAATATCCTGTTTGGAAACATTCCTTCTGGATTACGTCATTAATTTGCTGCTAATGCAACCGCAGTGTAGCACTGTCGTGAGATAAAACTAGTCCTTAATGGGGTACTCTAAAAGCAGAACTTTGCAAACTAGCAATTATTTCACACTTAAAGTGGGTGAAATACAGAAAAGCTACATTGGGAAAAATATAGTTTGGTGAAATAAAGGTATTTATAGAAAGAAAAAGATAAAGACAAGGCAAGGAAAAAAAGAGTACTTTTATTGCCCAAATTGTTGGCAGTTTCAGTAGTTAAATACGAAAACAAGTGGCAGTAGCTGATTGTCCCCTGCACAGACTAAAAGCAAAAAGGCCTAAGGTCTACGACCCCCTGGAGACCCACATTTTCCAGTGCTGGAAATATTACTAAAAAAATGTGTTACACATTACTCATTAATTTTCTTAAAAGTAATGACTTAATTACCAGAGAAATGGCCAGCAACGCATTTCCTATAATTACCAGTTAACAATAAAAACATAAGGCTACAGTCCCAAACCCACAAACACAACACGAATCCCTGTCCTAATGTGGACACACAAACTTTCTTCTAGTGTTTACACAAAGCCAACAACACAAAATGAAGAAGAAAACCAGTCTAAAGACTTCAAAGTGATCACAACAGTGATTCTACTTTAAAAACCCGAACAGGTAGAAATGGAGGCTACAAGCCTCACTACTTATCCCTGCCTTTGTTACATGTTGAAGTCCAGGGCTGTGGTTTTTAGTTAGCTTTGTGTTAGCATGCTAGATGCTAGCAAAGAGCTAAAGTTATGTTAGCAGGATAATGAGATTGTTTCTGTGTGTGTACTGAATGCATTTACTACTTTAACATCACACTCTTGTCCTTTTGTGCAGTAAAAATAAAAGTAATGTTCATACTTGGAATCTTCACCTTCCAAGTAAAAGCCACAAGGACACTAGTAAGTTGCAACCTCTTCTGCTAGCAAACTACTAGCAACCAAAGCAACTAGGTCACTGTATACGTGTTTGTGACCACGTTCACCTCACGACTGCTATCAACCTCCAACAACCAACCAGGGAATGCACGTTTTTTACCATAGGCTGCAATGGTTGCAAGTGAATAAGCCCTAAAACACCTATCAGATAGAATGAGAAGGAAGTGTCTTGTGGACTGACTATGGATGTGAGAGCATAAAAAAACAGCAGAAACTGTTTCAATTGAGGTTTTAGAAAGAAGTTTCCCTTTTATCTTTTTTAATGGAACAAATTGCCCGAGATTACAAATCACGAAAATGTACGATTAGCAACGAGCTACAGTGAAAAGGGAAGTTTGCTGATAAAAGCACAGCCTGAGGGTTTTGTTTGTTGCATCATTCTTTATGGCTGAGAGAAACAATAAAATTACTCCAATAGGAAATAAACAGCAGCAATTACCAAGTCCATTTAGTGCCTAAACCAAACAATAGGAAAGATATATTTGCAGCAGTGAGGGTTTTTGAGATGCTCTGAGAAATCATGTCTGGAATCTGATTAATAAAATAAAACATTTTTTCGGGTTACAGCAGAGGTTCTCACTTTTTTTTCCAGCAATAAGCTGTGTTAGAAAAGATAATTCTTTTCAAAAAGCCCTCTCCAACGTCCCCATCTATTTCCCTAACTGTCTATTTAACTGTCATGGGGGTGGTGGTGTTGCTAGTAGCGCTTGTACCATTCATTCCCACGTCCTAACCTATTAATTTTAACATGCAGTCACTTTGGCCTGGCTCTAGTTCAGGAGGTAGAGCACGTCATCTGCTAATCGGAAGGTTGATTGTTTGATCCCTGGTTACTCCAGTCTGCATGCCAAATATCCCAAGTAGCTCTCTGATGCATCCATCGCTGTGTGAATGCGTGGAAATGATATTTAGAAAGCATTTGCATAGAAAAAGTGGTTGTAAGGCAAGTTGTATAAATAACTTTGAGTGTTCAGATAGCTTACAGCAGCACTACAATACCTAACCATGAAACCAAAACAATCCTTTGGTTTCATTTTGAACTTCAGCTCTTTCCTTGCACTTACAGATTTGTGTTTGCCCACAAAATTGTGTCTTACAGCAGCTGTTGACAGGCAGACTTCAATGTCATTTTCTCTGTATTTAGTCTTCACTGCAGTCGCTGTGGAGATCTATGATGCAGGGAACATTTTGACTGCTCTGGAAGGATACTTTAATAAAAGGGAGGGAGGGGACTCTGTGTGAACTTCATCTGGTCACCGGAGAACTCGAGAAGCTGCTCTGCTGCCTTGAAGCTGAAGGCAAAATGATAAGAGAGCCAGACCCAAACACGTTTGAATAAGAGAAAATGTTTGAGATCAGAGGAGCATGAGCTGAAGTGAAAAAAAAATGTGTGAGATGGTGGGGAGAAATCACACTGCACTGATGTGTGTGGGGCTTTCTTTAAAATTATTTCTATGACCTTTTTCTTTTAAGCTTTATTGCACAGCCACTTTGAGGAGGATTGTAATGAAGGTCGTCTTTAGTACTCACAGGAAAAAACAGATTTGCGCCCTGATTATTTGTCGACAATGTAATGGTGAGAGAATAATAAAATACTGCCAGAGACTGGCAGTATTTTATTGATTGGTCAGTATGATTCTGGTGGTGTGCTTTCTTGTTGGCAGCCTCCCAGCTGGAACTGGGGAAGGCCTGTGCTGGGAAAGAATATATAGATCACTTTGGCAAATTTGGTTATGCCAGTAAAAATAATCACTGTTACTGCTAAGTCTCTTAAGTGCTATACAGAAAGATCTGAGATCAGATATTAGATGTTATAGATGAGTCACGTGTTTACAAAAGACCTAGGACTTTTGGAGGAAGAAGAAGGCGGCGTTTTAACCACGTTCAAAGTGTGATTTTAGTAACAAAGTCACTTAAATCACCTCTCTTCCCTATTCTGATGCAACGCGTTCTCACTTCCAAAGCGTAACATTTTACGCTAGGTGACAGATCGTCAGTATATTACACTTCCGGGCACCCAACACGTCCCTATATCACGACATTTGAAAAATGAGGAAATATGAGAACCGTTTGGAATGAATCTACACGTGTACGTTTATTTTACTTAAATGCTTTGGAAAACACTATTTAACGTCATTAAAGTGGTGGTTAGGGTTAGGGATAAGATTAGGGTTGGGGCTAGAATACATCTATTACAACAGGACCGTCGTTCTACTGGATTTCATCTACAACTCGGTGTGTAGCACAGGAATGTGGAATAGTGATGTGCGGATCGATACTGAAATATCGATTCCTCTGATACCAATCATTTATGTTCTAGAATCGATTCGAATCGATATTTTAGTAATTTAGGGTAAATTTGTAGTTTACCATTAACAGGAACACAGTGGAAAGAAACTATTTCATTCGGATTGTCTACAATTTGAAGGAACTACTTCCTCTTCCACCTTTCATAGTCATGTGCGAAATATGGCTGTATAAATGTGGCAGCCCCTTGGCATGCGCACTCACAACAATGGCTGAGCATAATTGGAGTCATGTGCGGACGTATTTTACATCCACAAACAGCCGAGACGTGGTTTGCGATACATGTGGCAAGAAAGTGAGGTGTTGTGGCAACACCACAAATTTGTCAAACACCTCAGAGTAAATCATATCTCAGAATATGAGGAGCGTATGTTAAGGCGAACTGAAGAGGAGGAGAGGGACAGGGACAGGTGCTGCTAGGGCGAGACAGACATCTCTCACGGAGTCCTTTAGTGCTGCAGGCAGGCAAGGTGTTCAAATAGCGCACAACTTCAGGTTCTTTATTTCTATATGATGAATTCTGCATTATTAAGTGATAAGAACAAGTAATGTGATGTCCTGTAATCATTATGAAACTATAATTTGAGGTACATTAAATAAAATACATTTTTGCACAAAGTATCGGTATCGGATCAGTATCGTCGATACCACCCTGAATATTACTTGGTATCGGATCGGAAAGGAAATCAGTGGTATCGCACATCACTAATGTGGAAGGTCAGGACGTGACAAATCGTCGTTACATTAAGGCTTGGGAGTGTGAACGGTCTGTTTGAAGCTCACTATTGGTGGTTCATTTTAAGCATGTCTACATAACTAAATGCTCTGAGTTTGCATCAAGGAGCAGTTAAAATGATCCACATGGCCAGAAAGTTTGAGTAACAGAAACTCAGATTGTCCTGTCCTTTTAATATTTGATTACTCCTTTTCATTATTTGCTTGTTTTGAGGATGTGAGACTAATTAGCGTGACACAGTGCTCTAACGATCCTTTTTGGGCTTTGCGTGCTACGTACTCTAAAAAGTATTTTTCCTAGTTCTTAACACAGAACACGGGCGCTACAGTAATGTTTAACATTCTGGATTGTGCGATGAGGCCACACGAGTAAGAAAGACACCTCGTTTGACTTTTGATTCAAGTTCTAATTATCGTTAAATGCCACTCTATTATGTCTCTGGAAACAGAGATATTAAATATGTATGCAACCGCTCCAGGTCTAAGAGAAGGAATGGTGATTAGAGAAGGGATAAAGAGAAAGAACTGAAAACAGACTTGCGGGAAGAGTAGGACCGGGGATTTAAACGAGGAAGAGGGGAGAAAGAGGCTTTGATCAGCCGGAGAAGGTGGAATAAAGTCACCTCTGTTCCATTACCACTCTTTTGCTGTGAAAGTGCATGAGCGGTGTACATATCCACAGGGCTTTTGTCACAACCTGAAAGGCCTGAGTGGCACACACACACGCGCTAAATCTGCTTTTGTTAAAAGACACGTTCATACAGGCTACTTTATGACGAGCCTGGGCTCTTTGGACACATTTGGGATAATCAGCTGCGTGCCTGTGTGCGTGTCGGGAGTGGACTGCGCTCTGCGATTGATCATCTCCTCTCTCAGATCATTAAAGAGTTTTTTTAAACTAATTTCAATCATTATATAATTTAACTGTCTTTTGGCTGAAGTGTTTTATCCCGCTCTATCTCACAAACATTTAGTGACCGCGTTTCAGGCTGAAGTTTAAAATTAAAAGAGCTGTATGCCTCTCAACAGAGATCAATAATCCCCACCCACAGTCCATATCCTCAGGTTGTCTATAATTTGCTTTCTTTTCTCCCCTGCTATCTTTGTGAAACAGCCTTTTTCCCCAGCCTCTGAAATTATCAGCTGCTCGGCTGCTATATTTGCTTTTAACACGTCACCTTAACGACAGCTACATCATTTAATGTGTTGGCCTTTCACACTTTGAATCCACACGACAACTTCGAAATCTGACAGAAGCCACGTTTATAGGAGCGCAAGACCTCTTAGTGTGGTGCAAAAAATTTCAGCAGCACAATACAAAATGGGCATAAACCTGAAACAACTCCACCAAAAACACCAAAAAGGGTTGGATAGTAAGTACCAAAGATGGAAGTTAATTAGTTGTATATTTGCCAAACTAAATCCTTTGTTGTAATCCCCCATCAGGTCTTCTCTCATGAAACTAGAGAAAGAAAAGTCTGCATAAAGCAGTTTACAGACTTCTGCTGTGCACCTTATTTGTGTCTGTACTACCACGCAATTATACTACATGGGCATTGGAAGGAGTGATATTGGCTGTTTCTGAATGTCTCCGGTTCTGGTGAAGTTTAGTAAGCGTGAAATCACTGCTAACCTTTTTTTATTTTATTTTAGGTAAGTCACAAAGACATGAAAAAAGGTTTCATGATTTTGATTTCTCTCCCTTTCTGTATTATTTTGACTTCTGAGACCAAATGTGGAACTTAAGTTTTGCAGGGCACATCCATAAAGTGTAGGCAACGAGGCGAATCTTTGCAAAAAAAACTCACAAGCTTGGATGCTTCAAAAGCCTGTGGATTCTCTGGAAGCCACCAAACCAAAACAGAGGTTACTGATGCCATTTGATGGCACCTGGAAATGTATGATTAAGCTTGGAAAAAAAGGGGGTTGCTTGGAGAAAAGAGAGAGATATTGTATGCCTTAATGATAAGTTGTGAAAATGAGTTTATGTAAGTTGAGTTATCAGCCGTACTCCTGTTGCTGTTCGTGCTGGCTGCTAGAAGAGAGTATTTGTGGGTTTTTAGCGCGGGTATTCACACGATTAGCACAAGGTGAAACTTCACTTTGCATTTAGTGTGAATCATTACACTTGAGTACTTGAGTTAGTTGGACTTCCAGCCTCTGTTCTATTTCCTGGCTTTTTATTACCACACTTGTGTTCAATTAGGTAATCATTCTGCTATATATGGCTCCTGCTTTGCACTCCCCAACTGCCAGATTGTCTTTGTAAATGAAGTTGTAAACTGTCTAGCCATTCTCTTGTGTTTTCCGAGTTTTTTCCTGTTCATTGTTTTCTTTGTTCCTCGTGCATGCTTAGTTAACGTTGCACTTTCTCCTGTTTGAAATTTCTCGCCTACCCCTGCCCATTAACGTCCTCTTTTTATGACTGGTTTAAAGTCTAAAATTGGAATTTTACTATGCCTCTGGGAATCCTTGCACAAGTTACTCTGAGAAATATAAACCACAAAGTAGGCCAGTCACAAACATGGATTATGAACATTGTTGTTTTTTAAATGTGTTGCAGAAGTAACTTGACTGACCTGACTTACAGTATGGAGATGCTTTAATCAGATGAAAGCTGACACTCAAAAACCGCAACACAGGTAACAAAAATGGGACTCTTGTTCAATTAATCAATCTTTATTTATAAAGCACTTTTCATACAGAAAAAATGTAGCACAAAGTGCTTTACATAGTTAAAAGCAGCCCACCCCACCCTCCAACTCACTCCCCACACTCTCAATACACATATATCCCCCCACCCACACACACGCGCACACTTAAAGAGTAAAAATTGGGCTGGGCTCGCATGAGCCAAGTGAGGAAACATTATAACAGAGAGCCGTCTGCACCGGGAGCCGGTCACAGACCGCAGCCTCCGGGCTGGGCACACAGCCGGAGGGAGGCAAAGGAGCCCCCCAACCAGGCTGAGAGGACCCCAGAGACCCAGCAGCCACGGTCAATAACAGCCCTGGTGCAGAGAGCGCCCTCCGAGGAAACACTGGAGATATGACGCAATACGATGTATACAGGGTAAAATGATAAAATAAATAAGAACAGGATACAATATAAATATAAATATAAATAGAGTAAGAAGATTAAAAAATGAATAAGAATAAAATCAAGAAATATTAGGTAAATCCTAAATTAATAATAGAATAACAGGATAGAATAAATAAGCATAAAAAAATAAATAAACGTTAAGTAAAAGCTAAATTAAAAAGGTGGGTCTTGAGCCTGTTCTTAAAAACATGTACGTTCTCTGCAGCCCTGAGCTCCTCCGGCAGGCTGTTCCACAGACGAGGACCATACCACTGAAAAGCTGCCTCTCCGTGAGTATGTGTCCTGACTTTAGGGACAATCAAAAGGCCAGTACCAGAGGACCTCAGGGTCCGCGAGGGTTCGTATGGTAAAAGCAGATCTGAGAGATAAGAAGGCCCAAGACCATTAAGACATTTAAAAACCAATAAAAGAACTTTAAAATCGATCCTGAAACACACGGGGAGCCAGTGCAGCGATTCTAAAACCGGTGTAATGTGGGCCCGCCCTCTGGTCTTCGTCAGCACACGAGCTGCCGAGTTTTGCAAGAGTAACCTTGTTGATCCCTAAACCTTCATAAAGTGGCTTCTTCATGTGTGTTGAGCTATAATGGGGTCAGTTCAATTCCTGTAATGGACTCCACTGTTACTGCTGCTGGTGTGAATCACAATTAGGTATTTTTTCCTCACACTGACCCCCAGCATGAGCCCATTCCACCCCACTAGAACAAGCTGTTCAGAGGTTAACTTTATGCTCTAAGTGTTTTCAAACCACTTTTTTCTGTCCTCCTTTTTTTCTTTTCTTCTTTTCCACAAGACAAAAAGGATGAAAGACTGTGAGATGTGAGTGGGGGAAAGCTATCAGCTAAAAAGTCACATCTTTTTCTCCACATTTTTCTGTGATACTGTCTCCCTGCAGCCACAAATGAGCAAGCGAGTGTAGATACACGTGCAGGAGCTGCACAAGCAGGAAAAAAGACAGGAAACCTGCTAAATAATAGCTAAGAAATTCCTGCTCACACTTGCTAAATCCCCTGTCCATAACTGGCCTGTGTGGGTCTTAAAAGTACTGAGGTTTCATTTCTCATGGCTCCTGGGTTACCCTGACTCGTCACAAACCACGATTCTCAGCTTTCTTTTCATGGTGCCTTTGGTTGAACTTGCATGTCTGATTCATCCATGTTTAATTCGATATTCTGTAATATAAACTAATAGATATAAACAGATACTATTAAAAACTTTTTTTATTACACCAATGCATTTTGTATTACAAAATTCTCATTCTAAATATCTATATTAGCTATTATTTAATTAAATGAAATAAATGTGTACTGATTTGTATTACCTCACATTTCCGAAGAGGAAATCTGACATTCATACAAGCTTTTGTTAAAACATGACAGTCGAAAGTTTTTACAGAGGAACTCTACAGAGATATGTTTATAATCATGAAATTCTTTAAACAGCCAGAAAAATTGCACATCTCCATGATTTAAGGGATAAAGTGTTTTATAAACTAGGTTATGATATATGAACAAATCCCTGAAATCCCTAAAAAGCTTCAGTATATAGACCGGAATAAACTGCGGATTTTGGTGTAGGGCAGATTTCTGGCTCAGAGAAAGAGAGAGTGATATTATTTTGGGAAAACAGCATTCAAAGATTGTTAAAACTGAACACAGTTATATTTTTGTAGTACATCTCTTCTGTCACAGTAGAGTAAAAATAAGGTGGCAACCTTCTAGCAACCAGGTAAAGTCAGTCCCTGCAGGGTGATTTTTGCAAACAGTTGTGGCAACTACTTTTAGGTTACTTGCTGGGGCACAACGTGTCTCCAGCTTCTCCCGGTCTGACTTGCACTGAGTGTAATCACTCTCAAACAGATTGGTGAAGATGTGCAAATAATTGACATATAAGTGGCACAACTCCTCTGTGATGTGGCTTTCCAGTAGGGGAGTCAGCTCCACTGGCTCCAACTGGTTGCAGTCTTGTGACTTGCGACTATGTAAACTGATATCACGCCTCTCCCAAGCGTGAAATAGACACGCATGCAGTACTTGCAGTAAGTTGATGTAAGGTGCAGTACCAGCAGTTGGCGATACTTCAGTTTATGCTAATGTGAAAACAAAAGTTTTAAAAGACGTTGCTAACACATTTCCATGTAAATACATATCAGCCACCTACCTTAAAAGGGAGTTTTTCCTTCCCACTGTTGCAAAAGTGCTTGCTCATAGGGGGTCATATGATTGTTGGGTTTTTCTCTGTATCTATGAAGCGCCTTGAGGCGACTTATGTTGTGATTTGGCGCTATATAAA
>NW_005187587.1:1127682-1153605 GCF_000239375.1 Pundamilia nyererei
AGGACTTACTGCTAAAGACAACCAGTTTATATAAATAAGACATTTCATTCACTGAGAACCTTTTTTTATTGCAATTAAAATGAACTTCCTGAACCAAACCATAGGAGTCTCATAAAAACCAACAAAAACAAAAAAATGTCCGACAGACTTAAGAGGTTTTTGCGTCTGAACCCTTCACATATTTAGATCACACAGTGACATCAGGGAGGCATTTGAGCCGTCCAGAATTTACTCTGCAGCAGCCCTGCAACCCCAAACATACAGTCAGAGTCATAAAGATCTGGAAGTTGAGCTACGAGAAGAAGAAGTAGGCCCACAGCAGATGGTACGGCCCCACAGAGCCCCGATGCCACCGATGCCAGCGTCATGGATTCAGACTGGGATTACATGAGGAGACAGAAGCAACTCAGACAAGCTAAAACCACAGAGCAACTGTGGCAACTTCCCCAACAAGCTTAAAACAAACCATCCTACACTATATCTCTGAAAGCCGTGCAGGGTACCTGAAGTAATGATGCTGTTTTCAAAAGGAAAGGTTGTTTTTCAAAAAAAAAAAAAAAAAGCATGAAAAATTGATTTTAGTTTTTGTTGTTTACTTGTTTGTTTGTTTGTTTGCAGTGCTTTATATGAAGTTCACAGATAAGCAACGCCGATTTGTGACATCAATCTTAAAAGCATCCTCACTTTTACTTTTTGTGTATATTGTGAAAAGGGGGGTTGTGAGCTCAGAGGTATAAAGGGTCAGAGACTAGAATAAAAGAACCTTTTTTAAAAAAGCTAGGCAACCTTTTTGAGGGAGCTGTTTTCTTCCACTTGAAGCATTGACACTGTGTGGAAAATGTCTCAATTTTTTTTTAAAAAGAGGATGCATTCATAGCAATTTTGTGTGTGAAACTGTTGGACTTGGAGGGGGAAAAAGCATCAGTAAAAAGTCGTTCTGCAAGGGCTGCAGCTAACATGATCAATCAGCTAATCAGAGATCAATTGCTTTTGACAGCTAATCAACAAAACCAAACTCTGCCTGCTCCCATCTGTTTTTGTTTTAGCCACACTTGTTAATGTTTCAACACACGCACGGCATGACACGGCGCCTCGAGCAAAGGTGAAGCCTGCCATTGACATATGCACACACTGGATTTGAGGTTGGGAGTCGCACAGACACACACTCTACACGTTTAACTTGAGCCTTCTCAAAACTATATAGACAAACAGCAGAATCAAACGCACAAACTACACCTCTGTGCGCTGACACAACACAATGGTACAACTGCATAAAAGTTAGCAGGGCCGCTCTTGGTTGTCTCATTTGGCGTCGCCTTAAAAACCTTTCTGCACCCTTTTTCCCCCCACTCGCCTTCCCTATTTATCTCTCACTGCATCCTTCCAGTTGTTATTTCCTTCTGCAGTAGTTTTTTTCTCCTCTGGAGGCATAAATTCCTTAACTGGGGGGATTTCATCTGTTACGCTTTATCGAGGGCATGAGATGACGAGGAAATATGAATGGAGGGATGTATAGTAAATCCCACGCCACTGGTCGTGTCTCTCTCGCTACTCCGAGTGTGTATTCTGTTTGTGTTGTGTGGTGTGCGTGTTGCAACAGAGGGCACAATGCTGCAGAAACAGAGAGAAGATTGAAAAGGGGATGATGTAAACTAATCTCTGTCAGCACGCTACCTCTCCCTGCAGGCAAGAAGTTCCTTTCGTACACAGACACCCACATACACACACAAACTGAGCGCGCACAAATACGGCACACGCACAATGGGAGAAACACGAAAAGCTTTTCATTACATCAAACAGAAGATATAGCTAAATGGGAAAAGAAAAAGAAAAAGAAAACAAAGGGATAAGATGGTGTGTGCTGGGGTGGGGAGGCGGGGGAGGAACAAGCATAAGAGGGATGTGCATTTAGAAGTACGACTTGATTAAATGTTGAGAAGTGATGTATGTAACGGGGTTTTTTTCTTTTGTATTTTCCATTTTAGGAGACGAGACAAAGAGAAAACTGTATGTAAGACAGTCCCATTTTTCCCCTTTTTATCAGAAAGAGAAATATTAATTTTATGACATTAAAAAAAGGAGAGAAAGAGTCAGAAAACATAATCGTATGCGGTGCTTCTTTCGGGGGCCCTGTCTTTATAAACCTGCTCTAACAAGTTGAGAACACAACACTGAAATCTCATTAGCTTAGAGTATAATTATAGTGCATCTCGGCCTGGTTCGTAGCCCATTGATGTGGCTTTTGTGGGTTTAACTGCCTTGATAACTTTACACTCCACCTTTTTCATGAAATGTTGGGAAAGCACGAGCTCCCTGCGGGGTTTTTTCCCAAGAAGATGAAATATGTAAATCATTTAAGTGTTTGTTTTCCCCTCTAAATGAAAGTAAACACAGACATGAGACAACTGATCTCAGCTTGTCAGCCTCTGTGCTGTTGTGTACGAGCTGTGGTTTTAGCAAAACAATATCGAAACTACCTTGAGTCGAAAATGTGCTATAGCAAAAGAATAGCTTGTTTAATTCTGTAGATCCAAATCTCTCTTTTCAATTGCATACTAGAGAGTTGGCCTTGTCTGAGGAGACATGTGAGCTTGAAATTTATTGTGCGTTCGCACTGAAAAGCTTGTAGCAAATGACCGTTACATAAAAGGACTTTCTACTTGCTTTGCTTTTGCTTGAACTATGAGAGCTGACCATTAGTGATTGCTTGGTCTGAGTCTTTTCTTCCAGTTGCTCTTGTGGATGTGAAACACCTTCTCAGCGATGTTTATCACAATGGTTCATCCATGGACACGGTGAGTTTTTCCTGGCATCAACAGGTCCCACTTTTTGAAGAAAAAGATTTCTTCTTCAGTCAGCAGCAGAGCGCTGAGCACAGCAGCAGTTTTTCTGTGTCTTGTTGTCTTTGTGCTGCTGCTTCCATCCTCCGTGTCTGTGTGTTCAGTTTTATTTAGCTCCTCGTCAGTGTTCTCAAGTTCAAATATAGTCGACATCTGAAACCATCTTCAGAATTGAAAACTCCCATCGCATTTTGACTGTCGATTTTACCCCAAAAAGACAATTTTAAATAGACATGTGAACAAGACTGTCATGGTTGCGGCTGTGTGCAGGCTGGATGAGGACCCAATCGCAAACTCACGGAGGCAGGAATTAACTCAAAAAACAGCTTTATTGCTGGACAGACAAACCATACAAACTAAACTGGAAACTATAACATGTTACACAGAGAAACACACGGCCATGGATGAGGGAGAACGCGACACAGAACTTAGGGAGAAGCAGACATAAATACACAGAGGGTTAATGAGGGATGTGGGAGCACACGGGGAACACAGGTGACACTGATAATCACAACAAGACACCGCAGGAGCAAACGCAACACTGACCGGAGACTGTCAAAGTAAAACAGGAACTACACAGAGGTTCAGACAGGAGGAGAGAGAGCATGGGGAGAGCACAGACATAACGGGCTGGGGAAAACATGGAATAAAACACAAGGATGGGAAACGAGGGTTCACAGATACACAGAGGGTAATCAAATAAGGAACATCTTAACAGAACCTAGGAACCACGGCATAAATAAAGAACAAAATACAAAACACACGAAAACCAAGAATACTGGGCCAACATGGCCCAGGACCATGACAAAGACGGGTTTCCTGTTCACAAAAAACTATGCACACGCCACTATTGTGTAGCTTGTAGAACCACCTTTAGCAGCAATGACTTAACAGTGCTCTGTATGGCTTTATCAGTCTCTTACATCTTTGTGGAGAAATTTTGGCCCACTCTTCTTTAGAGAGTTGATTCAATTCATTGAGGTTTGACTCTACAGGAACTTTAGTATGCAGACTCCAATGTGCCTGGTCCTGCAAAACAAACCAAGATTATCATCCATCCAGTGCTTGATCATTGGTATGGGATGTTTGTGTTCATATACTGTGTTTAGTTTTCCACAAATTTGGAGCTGTGCATTATGGCCAAACATCTCCACTTTGGTCTTGTGTATTCAAAGGACTTTTGTTTTCATGTGACTGTATATGTTGTTGTTTTTTAAACTTACAAAGAAATGTTTAAAAATGATTTGTATAAAAACTGAAAACTGGATGCTAGTCGCTCTTATATATGCTGTCCACAGCCTACATCGCTTTGTAGGAGGAAAGTGCAAAGTTGGCGTGATCCCTAAAGCAACATTAGCTACATTAATGGGCATAATTCTCACAAAAGCTGAACCTGTAAGCAAAATGTTGCTTATTAACACATCCATAGTTAACATCTTTGAGTTGTGCATTTGGTCTGTCAGCATATATCTTTTTCATCAATAATAATAATATTAATGCAGTCCCAATAAAACCCATTTTCGCTGAGTCAAGGTTGTTTGTGACCAGTGGAGGGGTTCTGCCCCCAGCTTTGGAGTGATAATTAAAGTAACTCTAACCATTGCACCTTTTGCAAAATTCATCTTATTTGGTTTATAATAAATACATGAATGTAATTTGCAGTTGCCTCCCTGCAGTCCACATATAAACACGGGGTTAAATCAGATGTCCTTTTCTTGCCTCCGGCGTCAGTGGTTTTAAATCCGTAGCACTGTTTGATTAATCATCCAAACGTGCCCTCCATCACTTCCCCATGACACTTTCTAATATATGCTGTAGCACCATACATCACAGCCAGATGCATGGCAGAGGAATGGTCTGAAGGCAGAGGAAAAAACGTTAAGACAGAATACAGTAGCCCTTAAACAGACAGCGTGATCAATGGTAATAAATTCCAGATGACATGGTCACTATGTTATGAAATAACGTAAAGGATACCCAATTACAAAACCTAGCCTTTAAAATTTGGTACTTACATAACTTTGCGGGGGTTTTGTCATGGTGAGCCAACACAATGACAACAATAACAACACATGCTGATCTATGCAGTTGTGACAAATTAAAAGCAAAGTCTGAATAAATGAGAATACGTGGCGGTGGTTTCTTTCCCCCAGTGTTCTTTGCTTTGTGCTTACTTGTCATCTGAGAAGTAAAGTGTCAGTTAAAATCAATGCAAAGTTAATCTTTGCGGTAAAGTGTTACGAAGCATTTTATTAGTGCAGCCCAAGCTACAGGGCACAAAGAGTTTTTGCAGAGACTGAAATTGTGCATCTGGTGCCTTTGGAGTGAAGAGATTTGAAGCTAGCTAAACATCTACTGTCATGTTAGACAGAGCTCTCCTCTAACTCCAGGAAACTCTTTGAAACTGTCCTCAATATGTGGTTTTTTTAATTCTTTTGATTGATTCTATGAATTGTGACACAATACTTGTACTTTAGTTTAACTTAGCTCTGTATGCAGATTGTAAAAAAATCAAGAAAGATAATAATGTTTATTGGATGGGCACATAAAGCCAAAGATAACTTCAACATGGATTTTGGTGACAGCATAATCAGATGCAATTGTTTTTATAACACCATAAAAAATTGTATTTACATTTTCTCGAGAAGCAGCACACCTGTTGCCTACACGTGCTACTGTATTTTGGCAAACTAAACAACCTTATCTGCATACGTGAGCAACAAACTACAATATGGATAGTGCAATTATCAGCCTTTTGAGCATGCTAGCCATGAGCCTGCAGTGTCAGATGTAGTACTACGGCCAGCTGTCAGACACATCTGGAGAGAAGCTCACTGAATTCACGTTCTTACCTTTTGGCTCAACTGAGAAACTGAGTCTGTCATGTTTTTTCATTGTTGAATAGCACTTGATGGGTGAAGTACTTTTGGATTTTAAACTTTAAGATGTGTGATCGACGGATGTTGGAGGAGAAGCAGTGTTTACCCCCAGACCAGACGGCAGTCCATTACAGGGCTAACACAGAGAGCCAGGCAACCATTCAAGCTCCCGTACGGCCAATTCAGAGTCACCAATTAACCGAACACACAAGAGCACCCAGAGACAGCTCACACAAAGACAGGCAGGACACATAAACTCCACACAGAAAAGCCACTTAACCATTCACCACTTGCATATCTGTTTTTGCTTTATGGCTGTTTGTCTGTTTTGTCTCAGATGAAGACAAAGTAGTGTCTTTTTTCCCTTTTTTAGAGGCTGTTATTCTTGAGCTAAACATTCCTGGAAGATGAAAAGCTTATATCAACCATATTCATGTGGATTGGCAAAGGTATAGACAAAACCCAGTTTTCTTAGTGAGCTCATTATTAGACCTGATCCCTGCTTGCCCTTTCATTCTAATCTGACACGTCAAGTCAACACTCTTAACCTTGTGCTGGAAATTAAGGCCATGTTGTGTGTTTGGCCTTTATGTGAAGGTTGGGGATTATTTTTGCATATTTTTGGATATTTTGAGTGCAGTCGGTGAAACAAAGATATGCAGAGCACAAGTCAAGTCAAACGTGTATGCTTGATCGGCAGCCTTCAAGCTTCCCAGCTCCTGCTTTTGTGCACACATACATCTTGGATTTGTGCCTTTGGTGATGCTGTGATGTGATCTGGAAGATCAACATATATTTTTGGAGGAAGAAATATTGACAAAGACCTGTTAGATTTAAGGTTTTCGGATTTAAGCAACTGCTGAAAAATTTGACTCCACTCCACGCATACGTGAATGCCCGATCAGACGGCTAAGCTGGAATCTATCAGGGCCCAGGTTCCTCGATGTATAAAGATAAGATGCTAACGTGTTAGGAGGGGGACTGAGATGCTGACTGCAAAAGCAAGTATAAGAAGGATAAAAGTGTTTTCAGCTGAATTGATTCTCAAACAGTGCAGCTGAGACCACTTACATGCAAACACACGCATGCATGCACACATGGGCTTGTGTGCTCCAGCTGCATGTTAAACCTAAATGCTTGTAAGAAAAAAATCAAATCAAATCCTGAACCAATCAAATTTCCTCCCGGGTGAGAGGGCAGGTGTTCAGCTGCGGTTGGCAGGGAATTTAGATGTGTGTATTTGTGCATGTGTGTGTATATGTAAAATAAAAAGCGCGAAGCTGCGTGGGAAATCCACTTCAGCCATCAGCCAGCAATCCCACACATGGTGATCTTCAGGAGTCAGGTCATCTGCTGAGCAGGCGGGTCTGATTAGTTCCTGTGACCTGGCTAAAAGCTGAAAGTCCACCACACATACACACAAAAATCTGTCCGCTTCAGTCATTTTTCTCCCAAGACTTTGATTAATAGAAGAGCGGAGTATGCAGGTCTCTGCCTGGACCCAAAATTTAAAGACCTCACATTTGTGCTTTTTGATAACACTTTCTGCTCTTTTTCACTGAGACGGATGGAGAATTTCCGTGCCTGATGGGGGCAGTGTGGATCTGCGTTCTTGTGGGAGACGAGAGGCAGAGGAGGAAAGAAGATGAAGATATTCTCACCTGTACTTTTCACCCTTTTCTCACAATTCTTGTGCTTCATTCAAATCCACACCTTAAGAATAGGACCTACATGTGTCAGTCTCATCTTCCCTTTGTTGCTGCTGAAAGGTATTCAAAAGGTCCTCTTTTTTTGAACACTGAAAGAAGATGCTGTGCAACCTGTATTTAGGGACTGCATAGAGAATGTACTGAATACCTTACAGTATAATGGACAATTTCAGCACTTGTCGTGATGGCTTGCATGGACTCACACACATCACGTAAGGTTCGTCTGCATTGTTCACTTTGTTGGGTCTCTGACATGATTTTGATTTTTTTTTCTTGACAACTGCAGTGATGGCAGCTTGTCTGTTTCAGTAGAGTAGCAGAGACACACATGGAGGGCAGAAGCATGAGATGTGGGAGGGTGACAAGATGCTGTGATGTGCATCTGTGACAGATGTGCATGTAGCAAGCATGTCAGGGGTGTACACGCCCCAGTGACCAGCTCAGCCAGGTGCATACATGTTCACTGTGTGGCGCAACCCTGGAGTCATGCCTTCATGCATGACATGAATGATGGTTAAAGAAAAGCACAACGCGGGCTCTCTGACACACAAAGCCGTACACACACACACACACACACAGGTGCTGTGTTTAGATGAAACAACATTCCATGAAATACACTTCTGCGCATTCTTTTGAAAACTTAAAAGAGGAGACTGATCCTATTTTGTGGTCAAACCATTTAAGCTTAGCTTAGCTTAGCACTAAAAACTACAAACAGTGAGCATGGGTCTGTATGGTTTTGATTAAACAAGATATAATGGGCCAAATAGTGTAATTTTTGACTGCCTGGTGAAAATATCTTGTAATTTTAACAGAGCATACACAGCTCCACATTTTCCCTTCTTCAAGCCAAGCCAGGCAGACCACCTGTTCACAGCAGCATGCAAACACAACAGAGGTATCATCTCATCTGCTCTCTATATGCAAAACATATTTCTCAAAATGTCAAATTCTTCCCTTAAGTACATAACAAACACATCTTAAATGTTTCTCTGAGCATGTCAGTCACAGTGGTTTTGCTGAAAGACTTTTCTCTTTGTACCAGATTTATATGTGAATAGATTTTTTGTTTTTTAAATTAGAGTGGTCACTTAATCCTTTGTAGCAATAACATTTTGTATAGCAAGCCCAGGTTTGTATTTTCTGATTGTACCGCTTTTGGCAGTCACCACAGTGAGCGTGTCATTTTCTGTTAGCGTTCAAATATACATATTGATCAGCTGTAAAACTTGATGCTGGAGTGTTTTAGAGCTACTATTTGTGTGGCACCGTATTGACTGAAGACAAACAAAGGTAAAGCAATATAATGATCCGGTCTAATGAAAGCATGCCCTGCACAGTAATTAACACTAAGCAAATTAATAGCTGTGAAACGGATGGACGTGGATCCACTATTAAAGGTCAGGAACTGAGGAACTTCTGTCTGAGAACAGTTATATCTGTTTTGAATTCAAAATACTTTGTTGAAACCAAAACAGCAAAAATGACATGACCTTCAGAATTTTTTTTTCTGATTTCTCCTCATTAATAGTCCTAACTTGGTGAGGTTGTGGGACTCCGGGGGCAGCTGACACATACTGGCAGGCTAAGCAGAGTGACTTTGGCAGTTGTGGAAGCAATAACTCTCATGTACAAGTGGTTGAGGCCATGGCGCATGACTCTGATGACTCTAATTGCACATGCTGGGAAAAGCAGTGTTTTCCCAGCATGTGCAATACAGCCGGGTGCTGGAAGGTTGAGGATCTCCTGAATCAAATGTGGAAGATTTTTGACAAGCTTAATGTCAAGATTTTGAATATAACAACCCCAAGTTAGGGCTAGGGTTTGGAGCTAGGGTTGGAGTCATTACTGATCATGAGTTAAACCTCAGAGAATTAAATCTCTGGATTTTGTGGGGCTGCTTTCAGTGGCAGGCCCTCACAACATTGTGAGGAGGCCTGGAACAGTGTTTGGTAATTTGGGAGACGCTTAGAGTTAGAGTGTTTGGAATGAGCCAGCTGAAATAGTTCAGCTGTTTTCCTAGGAAGCCTCCTGGATAACAGCACTACTGTAATTCCTTGATAAAGTTCCCTAAAACCTTTCAGTTGATTCAACTTCCCACTGCAAGAGTACTAACAGGGACTAGAAAGAAAGCTCATGTTTCTCCCACATCAGCATCTCTTCACTGGCTACCTTAGAAATTGCAAATCATTTTAAAATCCTTCTCTTTGGATACAAATGTATTAATGATCAGGCCCAATCATTTTTAAAGACCTTTCAAAAGAAACCTTTGATTCCCCGGGTTCAAGCTCTTTGTCGTTTCTGAGCTTGGTTCTACCACAGGCATCTTCCTGTTAAAAGAGAGTTCTTTGTCCCCACCATCACCAAGTGCTCGATTGGTTGGATTCCTGGAGTTCTGGCTCTAATATAGCAGAATCTTTCCCTTGCTAAATAAAGTGCCTTGAGATGACTTCTGTTGTTAACTGGGGCTGTATAAGACCTCGGTCACATGGGCCTAGAGACCGGTCTGCAACCCCCTAGCAACCATTTGTCACCACAAAAAGACTATTTAATGACTGGTTGGCGAGGAGTTGCTGTGGGTTATTGTGAAATCAGTTGTTTCAAGAAAAACATCCATTTGAATTGAAGTGAATTCAACTGAGTTGGATTTTTTCTTTAAATTTAATATGATGTAATGTATCTGATTAAATGATAAATTAGGCCAAATTAACCCAAAATGTAGACGAGGGAAGGAACAAGTAGTGAAATAAGGAATTACTTTCTAGGTTTGTCGCTGCCAGAAGGAGGAAAAAAAATTATTTTGCATCAAGATGAAATTGAACAAATATAAGGAAAGAAGAGAGTGTGGAGGAGGACAAGTAAAGGGCTGTGAAGTAGAGAGAAGGCAAGAGAAAGAGAGAAACTGCTGGATGGAAAAGTGGGAAATTAAAGTTCATGGTGTGGTTCCCTCAGGGTATGGCATCACTCTCTCTTAAGATCTCTGTAACGGTCCACACCACGTGGAAGAGCGTGGAGTGAGTGCCTTCAGGCATCCCTGTGTGCAACACTATGTACATGAATACACGCTCTTACATGTCTACGAATGCGGAAGCACGCCAATTCCAATTAAGTGGTTGTTTATGATTCTGTGATTTTGCCTTTTACATTATGAGAACAGTCTGAGTCGTGTTTTCTGTTCCCCTTTTGTTTGCTTTCCTTTTATGTGCAGTTCATGGGCGTACACTATGTCCACTCTGCCTGCTCCTCCACCACAGTGTGATGCTGGATAATTGTGTGTGATTACAGGTGCACTGGGAAGAGCTTCAGAGTGCGCTCCCAAAAGTATGCACTGCAGCTCTCTGAGGCCAGCTGCGAGGCCCTGCGGTGAGGCCGGACACATGAGGAGCTGGTTGACACGAAACAAAGCCAGCTCCAGATCAACCGTCCGCTTTGTTGCTACAGGGATGATACACAGCAGGAGCTAAGAGCTCAAACATACACATGCACAAAGAAACTAAAGCAAACAAAAAACATCATAGACCTGCACACTCATCCACTTGCACACAGCATGAGCTTTTCGTTTTGGATTTCTCTCTGCCCGGTCCATACGGTGACCCTGAAATGGTTGGTTATATTTTTCCCTTTTCTTCCTTCAATAGCCACCCTCGCTCTGCTTTCTCACTTACTTTCCTTCATTCTTGTTCCATAAAAGACTCCTGAAAGCCCAGAGTGTGATTTTCACACCCCTTTCTATCTGCTCCACTCACTAAAAAGTGATCCCTCTCCACAGCGATCCTCCCTTTCTCCCACTGGTTTTACACTTATCCTCATATCCCTCCCTGTCTCTTTGAGTCCTCAACAGGTGTGACCCAACTCCTTACAATTCCCTCTTCATTTCCTTACCCGCTCCCTTTTCTTTTTTTCACATGAAAGGCTTCCTGCTATCCTGAGCTCACCCTCATTCCTGCTTATTCTTCTCGGTGCACCCTCACCCTCTTGTTTTGCCCCAGGAGATAGCTTGGATAACAGGTGGAGCTACTAGTTTGAGAGAATCAGGTTTCCGTCTGCTTGAAATACAAGAATACAGCATCACCCTGGGCTACAGTGAAACTAAACTGTAAACCACACATAGAGAGGCTGTGGAAGCAGCCAGCGTGGCAATTATGAGTGAATTCAATTAGAAAAAAGTGAACTTCTAGTCATTCGGCTTATTAGCTTTTAATGTTGTGTCTTCCTCTGTAATTATTTTTTGCACAAATGTGGCAAAAATAAGAGAAAGCAGAAGAAAAAGGGCCAGTGAAAAGGATACTGGAGGATTCCTGTGCACAAATGAAAGCAAGCACACAAGCAACAATGAACATACTAGGCAGTAACTCACTTCACAATCGCTGAGCTTCTTTATCTGAAAATTGGCCTTGCCATTACATTACAGTAGAAGACTCAACACAAAGGGGCCACTAGCCTTTTATGTCTCTGTGCTCAACAGAGGCTCTATGTAATATTGATGTAAATACAGACTGGGTGTGGCACACGAGCTGTGATAAAGCTGTATTCATATCCAGCAACCTGCAGCAATTACATTTTGGTGAAATAGCAGTTTAGGAAAAACAACACAGACACACAAACACACACAAAAAACCTTTGTCATGATGGGAACAAGTGCTCTAAAAGCAACAAGAATAACCAATTGATGCTGTTAGTCAGTGTCCCGCAGCTAAGCTTTAAAGTCTCTGTCTGCAGCCACTTTGCCATTGTGTGCATCCTCCCAGCACTCCACTGCTATGACAGGTCAGTTAATATTGACATTATCTCTCTCTACCGTGGCAGCTTGAGCTGCAGGGAACCGCTCATTAGCTCAGCGTGCGCTTGTATGTGCCTTTCTATTTGGGTACGGGCGTGCGCACACACCACTGCGTTGATTGCTGGGACTGAAGTCATTAGCCCCGTCAAACAGGTGTTAAAGAGACAGGGGACCCTCCCAATGTTTGCCTCTGAGAGAACAACAGAGATTGGTGTCATCTTTCAGTCCCTATCACAGACCTCAGTGGAGGACACCTCGTCACCTCAGTGTGACTGTGTATGTGTGTGTATTTGGGTGGATGTTAGGAAGGGAGTGACTAGGTGAAGTGAAGTGTACACGAGTTTTGCAGAGCAGCTGTAGCTTGATGTCTTGAGATAGATGTCTGTGCACATTGCAGGTTAGGTGACCTTACACGATGAATATTGTGTGCATAAACTTGTGGGAGGGTGTCGTGCGTGTTTGTAATCATATGTGTTTCTCCCTGGGTGAGAAGCTGTAACAGGATGCTTTGGTGATAGGGAGCAATAGATAGATTGAGGGTAGAAAATGCAGTGGTAATTGTACTGGATACCCAGGTAATTGGAAGCTAAATTGGCTCCAGAATTAAAACCTGTGAGCACTCAAGTCTGTGCACCAGATAAATGTGTGTGCATGTGTGGTGTGTGTGTCTCTGTGTGGTCACATTTATGTGCATAAAAATATTATTTATTGCTGCCGTGGGTTATAGATAGGTGATAGATAGATAGACTTAGCACTTACTTCTTGAGTAGAGATTCATTGCAGGTACAATGCTCGGTGCTGGATCGCCTGCAAATATCACCATCCCATTAAGTCTTGTTTTTATGGTTTGTAGCTTGTGGGCGAGTTGTTCCTTTTTACGAGTAGCTGTTAGTAATTAATGGATGTATCTTAACTGAACAACTGAAAATAATTTTGAAAGTTTTCTTCAAAATCCTTATTTTCTTTTCTTTCCTTTATTTATTTATTTATTTATTTATTTTTTACAAGATTTGTGTCAAATAAAATTCAGGCTGATACACCAGAGGATAAAAAATATAAACAACTTATTACCTCAAAGATTTTCTTTTACAGGTTCTTTTTTTTTCTATCCTTCTTTCACTTTATGATTCGGGTCAGTTCTGGAGAATATTTTCCCTGCAGCCAAACATGTTAAAATGCTTCTTACGTTCATTCAAACAGCATTACTGCAATATCCATGACCCACCTCGGCTGAAACAGGACAGAAAGTCGAAGACTGTAAATAAGACGGCTTCATTAAAAGTATGGGCTTGCACAGGAATAGCGCTGGAGATCTGAAAGAAGTCAGAACTTGTCTTAAATGAAAGTGGAGGTCAGAGGTGAGTGGGGAGCCGGGGGATCACCATATTTGAAGCATGTTAATATACTTCATTCAAAAAATAAAAAACTTGCTCAAATTCAAGGGCAACAGACAATGTGGCGTGGAAGGCTGCTTGAAAAAACTCATGCCTAAAAACAAATGAAAGTAACCTCATCAGAGAGAGACAAAAGCCATAGCTGTGTCTGAGCAGGCTTGAAGGTTGTGAAAATGGTGATGGTATCATAGCAACTGGCAGACATCCAAAATGTGAGAGCAGTATGTCACTATCTATAAACATGTTGCCGCCTGCCTGGTGTGGAGATCATTGGAGATCTGAGGGGGCGGACGAGGAAGGTGAGATCCAAAGATGCAACGACCAATTGGTGTGCAACAGGTCATCCAGGTGTGCAGCAGGGAAATTTTTTAGCACTTTGTAAACTTAGAAGAAAGAATTGAAGATTTCACAGGGGAGCTGTTCTAATTTTTTTCCTCATGTACAGCCAAGTAGTAGTTAAAGGCCTTACTGTTGCTACTATGCCAGGTTAGGTGTAAAGTCAGTACAAGCTGCCAGAAAAGCTTTAGAGCTCCTTCATGCAAAGAGGACTTTGTGCAGATCACTGTCATTTCACACACTTTTGGGTGTTCAGCAGGATAGTGATTCGGGCTTCTAAAGTGGACTACAAACCGGAAGAAACTAGCAGTGATGTGGCAACCAGAGACCAAGATTTGTTACTGAAATGAAGTGACTCATCTGCACTGATGGAATGAATGAGTGAATGACTGACATTCAATGGGACGAAAAGCAAATCCCTCTATATTACCCTTCATACTTAAAGTGTAATATAAAATGTAACCGGATTATTACATTTAAAGTAGTAATAATTAGTTTCTTTGTTTATCATAACAAAGTGTCAAATGACAATTTCAAAAGGAGGTTTGCTTGTGCTGGTGAACCCACAGTTAATCTGTACCTCTCCATTACCACAGCTATACTGTTTTGGCTCACTCTCACTGCTCTCCTGATGCTATTTCTATGGGCAGAAGGAAAAAAAGTTTAAGTGAAGAAGCGACTATAAACTCGTGTTACATAAACTGGCTTTTTAAGAATACATTTTGGGGGTTGAAACCACTTCTGCAGATAAATTAGTATGAATTTTGGCATTTTAATGTGAAATGCAGCACAAAATCTCAAAAAAGAGTCTCAGCACTGCAGATTAAGCTACTGATGGAGACTAAATTCAGCATTATAACCGCTTTACTGGAAACAAAATTAGATGACAATTGCCAAATTAATCTGGATGGAAAGATAAATGAGTGAGCCGATGCGTAGGTTCTAGAGGAGAGCTCATTGGGGACAACCTGACAATGCAGGAACACTATTTGGACACTCGGGGGATGGAAAGTCTGTCTCTGAGGATTTATTGAGGCAATAAAAGATAAGGTCACTGTGTTGTAGGCTTTAATATTAATGTGCCATTTAATGACCCTCACCATGGACGAAACTAGGTTATCATTAGTGCTAAGATATAGCTCCAGGCAGTTATTTTGTGATGTGCATGTAGCTGCACCGCCAGCAGTGCTTCTGAGAGCTCCTCTTTTGTCAAATAATATATAGCGAAATTCCTTTGAAGTTAGCAAGGTGAAAAAAAATCCCCTGGGCGGCTCCTTCTCATTTGCAGTCCTCCCCAGCCATTTATATAAATTCCCTAATAAGTAATAAAAAGAAACTAATAATATAAAATCACTAAATACTAAATGTTTAGAGCGAAAACCTGCATATATTTGTATATGCGTGTGTGTGTGTCTATCTGTGAGTGTGGCAGGGATGTTTGGGGGTGCTGGATGTGCGTCCCTCCCCTCGGTTCGGACTGTCCAATAGGAACAGCGGGAACCATGAGCTCTCCCAATCAGCAGCGACGGATGATAGTGAATGGAAGTTTAGTTTTTGAGTTTGGGATAGATTACCGGAGAGATTAAGAGAGAGGCTAACGCTGTGAAAAAGTAATTTCAAACTAATGTCAATATAAGTTTGCGCTCATAAAAGAGTAGGTGCGCAGGAGCTGCTCGGATAAGTCTAACCAACAGCCCTCACTCTCTCTCCCCCAAGTCTGTGCGGAGGAGAGGAGGGTGGCAGGTGTTCAGTGGAGGGAGACGCATCGCCCCAGTCGGCTCCCAAAGCCTCAACAGGGTTCCGACACGGAAGAAACCAGCGAGGTGAAAACAAAACGCCGCAAACTGAGGATAGAAACTCTCGTGAGTACGTATGGACAGCGATAAAAAAACAAACAAACATATATTTGAAGTATTGCTTTTTCCCGGGCTCGTGCGAGCTCGCGGGGGGACCGTTGAAGACTCTGGATAAAACAGCGAAAGGCTCCAGTGTCGCAGTAGCAGCAGCGAGAGTAACGTTACCGTCTGGCTCTGAGCGGCTGGTCTTTCACTTAAAACCTGCCACTTTGGTGTCTCGCAGCAGCGCCTCCACGGCAGTGCACCCGTACTAAGGTGGAGAAAAGTCTCGGTTGTTGCCGAGAAACTTGAAATCCCATTATTTTTGTGAACCTGTTGTCTCATTTTTCCGAGTAATCCGAGCCGCGGCGCATTACCACACAAGTTAGCCGGACTGTGTGGCGTATGCGCGCGGGCAAAGAGTGTCCTTGTGTGCGAGGGAGAAGAGTGGACACAGTTTCGACCCACGGACATTCGAGTTTAACGTGTCAAATTGGATATCTGTTATCTTAAGTTTTGCTCAGATAACAGAGTCTCTTAGAAAGAGACTCGGGTGCCCTTTCCACACTTTTTTTGCTGACTAAATCCAAGGGAATTCACCGAATCAATTACTGGATTGATTTTTAGAGCATGCAGCCATACGGGCAGACTACGGATGGATAACTTAGGTGTTTTATCGCTTCTCTGTTAATGCGACCGCCGTGTAAACGGCTAAATGACCCGCGGGACAAATCCCCGGTGAAGACATCAAAACAAGCGCGGATTTGAAGTCGATAGCAGAGAATAAGCCGATAAGTCTAAACACACAGACACACACACACACACTCTAATGTATTAACTCGATGGTCGGATCAATCCAGATGGAAATGAGGTAGACTATCACAGGTCGTGGAAAGACACGGACTCCGCAGCCGCTGCAGTTAAGAGATCACGGCTCTGGTACATCGTGAAGCCCCGGACAAGTGAGGGAAAGTCAGTCTGCCTGTTAACCGAGCCTCCTTACCCCCACAGCCTGCCTAGTTGCGGAGTGAGAGTTGGGAGTTGACAGCTTTACCCCGGGAAGGGCAGAGCTGAAGCCTGCCCCCGCCACCAGCACCTCCGCCACCCATTCGCACTTCTTCTCATTCGTGCGCAGGGCAGAGAGAGACTGAGAGTTGCAGAAGCAAAGCGAGAGAAGCGGAGCCTTTTCCCGCAGGATGAAGCCGGGAATTAGCTGTCCGGGATCTCCGGAGCGTGTGGAGGGACCCGCTGCAAGGAGCCGGGAGAAGATGGTGATGGGAACCGTGACGACCCGGAGAGTGAGCCGGTGTCTGCCTCTATTTCTCCTGCTCCTTCTCGGCAGCAACTGCCACATGTTGCACGGCCAAGGTATGAGCTGAACTCTCAAATGACAGATGATGCAGAGCAAATAAGAATGTTTCTCATTAGATTTTTAATGCGGGTTCTTTAGTTTTTTTCATAGTTGATGTAAGCAGAAAATCTATTGTCTTAATAAACACCCCTTTGTCACTGCAATCATGCTGAACAGGAGCAAGAAGACATAAAGACCCTAAACTGCAAAAACAGTGATTTAACATATTAAGTTTATCACTTGGTGGAGTTCTAATCCATATCTGCAGGAGGGGAAAAGAGAGGGTGGTTTTATGGGGGTAATTATATTCTTGTGTTCAGAGACAGAAAAGGCTAGGTATTTTGTGCAGTGCGTGTATTAATTATTATTATTGTTATTATTATTATTGTTTCTATTCATACTATAAATCGCAGGATTAAGTTATTGAGGATGTGTGTGTGTGTGTGAATGGGGGGGGGTGTCTTAGTGTTACAGTTTCCAGGCACTGATAATCCCCCTTTTATGCAGTGACCTGCTTAACTACAGCTCTTGATTTGGCACAGAAACACACAAATGCACAAACATGTAGATACACACACACACACACACACACACAAACATGCAGCCTCACACAGTGTGTTCATTTAAGCCGTATCCCATTTTGGCGTTGACCCTGTTGCTTAGGCAGGTGTCCGGATTAGTATGAGACTTGTAGCTGCGTGCTGAGTGGAGTAATTGTTGAATATGGCAACAGGAAAGGAGACAGATATGATGAGATATTGATCCCTTACCAAAGGTGGAAATGGTTGGTTGCCTTGTTCTAAGTATTTATATGTTGTTGTTGTTTTCTTTTGTCGCCACAGTGGAAAGAAACTGTGGTTGTGCTATGAATGTGATTTTTTTTTAAATGTACCTCATAGGAGGATGTGAGAGTGGGGAAACAAAAGCATGGAAAAGGTCAGGCTGGTGTTGACATGCAGTTTTTCTCTTGATCACAGATGGTGTGGTGGGCAGAACGTAAGGCTGAGAGTTTGGGGTAATGAGGAGGAGGAGGAGAGGTGGGGGTCTTAGGAATGTCTGCGCGTGTGTGTATGTGAAAGAGAAGTGTGGGGGTGTGCTATTTGTGAACGTATGGAGGATATGTGCAAGCGGTTTAAGTGCAAGAAAAGTGCCCGCATGAGTGTGAAGAAGGGGAGCGGGGAGGGTGAGAAAGTCAAGAGTGTGGCTGAGAGGGCAAGGAGGTGGTGTAAGAAGGAGTAGAGGAAGGAGAGAAGGGAGTGGTGAGGAAAAGGGGTGAAAAGAAAACGGTGCTGGCTTGGAGGAAGAATGCGGCGCACCGTGCTTGTCACTCACAAAGCCTTGCCTGCAGTTCAATCAATGATGACGGTATGACAACACCTCTGTGCATGTCAAAAGTTGCTCTCCTCTCCCTTCTTTCCCCAGTTGTCACACTCTCCCATCTTCCTCCCTCCCTTGGTCTCTCCCTCCCTCCCTCCCTCCCTCCCTCCTGCCAGCGGCTGCAGAGTCAGCTCCTTCTGTCCTCCTATTAATGTCAAGGTCTCACCACCAGCACCCAAGTTACCACACCCCCCAATTTTCCCACCATCAAGCCCAGCAGTCCCTTTCAGCTGTCTGGGTTTAAGGGGTGGAAGGGGGTGAATTGGAAATTAGTGAAACAGATTGGTGATGAGGCTGGTTGTGGTGAAGGGGTAGGGTGGTGGTGGTGCGGGTTTATTGATTTGATAAGCTGTGCCAGGCGGCCAATCGAAGACTGTAGATTTTCCAGGTTCCGACCCCTTTATCCCCAGCATTTATCAGGACGTTTTATTTTAGGAGGAAAAGGATGAAATTCATGAGCCAAGGTTGATCCTCCTGATCTCCCCCATCCCCTCCCCCCCTCCTTACAACCCACTCCCTCCACCCCTGCCCCTCTCCCCTTTTCACTCTCTCTCTTCTCTCCGCCAATCGATGCCCACACCCGTCCTCATAAATGCGAGGGGGTTTATATGAGCCAACTCGCGTCTCTGGGAGCACATTTAAATAAGCTCATCGATCTTTCATTTTAGAGTTTAAGTGACGGCAGCATTTTACTGTCCCCCCATCCACCCACCCCCACCTCCATCTCTCATCTGCTCACCTCTCCACCCTCCCTTCTTTATTCATAACTCATCCCCCCCTCACCCTCCAACCTCTGCCTCCCTGTCACGGAGTGGGTTCTGCTCCACAGCTGTTTGACTGATTCACATTTCCAGCATGGATCCAGACAGAGCCTCATTGTAGACTTTACGTATATTCTGGTGAAGTCAAGGATAGGTCACATGCGCAGTGTTTCCAAATGTTAATCATATTCTACATCAATAACAGAGGGAGTCCAGAAGGCTTTACTATCTTTAATATAGCTGTTCAGTGATGAAAAACGATTTCTTGGTTTTTCTAAAAGCAGCCTTTTTTTTTAGGTTCTATACCAAACCCAAACCACTCATGACCACTGCCGAATAAAGTTTGAAAATGTGCAGGAGTTCACGTGTACAAGACACGTTAATGTATACCAGTGGTTCCCAAACTTTTTTTGCTGGGCCTCCTTTGTTTTACATGAAAAATGTTCCTGCCCCCCTATACCCCCCTGCGCGTGCACGCACACGCACTAACACATCCTCCAACCACACACCCCCATATTTTGCTCCATTGCGGTTTATTTCACACCTCAAACATTTAGTAAACAATTAAGCAAATACAAGTAATCTGCAATAAAAGACATAATGATAAAATAAACTACTAACTCTTTTACGCTACCTCCGAATCTACACGGGTATTTTTGGAAAAGCAACTATTTTGTCCACACGTAAACAGCGTTTGGAATCACCAAAACTGAGATTTTTTAAAACTCCTTTTTTGCGTTTACATGTGGACGAGGAATACAGAGTTCGTCACGCAACGTCAAAGGTATGTGCCTTTTTTCACGTCATGCTGTGCGCCACGTTATTGTTTACATGAGAGGAATTGCAGAATGGCAGATAGAGACAAAATACTGTTACTGTTAATCTGACTATCCTCAGGTTTTACATTTACTGTCCATCCATTTACAAAGGCAGAGGCGTCACGGTGTGATTATTTTACGTGTAGTTGTTTTTTTTCCCTGTGTAATAAAATTCAACATTGCTATCAACACATTTTTAAAAAAAATTCCTCTCTGTGCAAAATGGGTTTAAAAACATAAACAACTGTGGGATACTGTTTGTCCGTGATTTGAAGAGCCCAGCGCGTGCTCCCAACGAAGGGAAAATCAATTTTGCAGGGGAGACCTACCTCGGCACTTGTGCACGTGAAACCAAAGGGACGATATGCTTCACCATATTTTATAGTCTTTGGCTTAGAATGAAGTTGGATTGGAAACATGTTCAGCTATGCTTCATCTCCTGTTTTGTGTTTTTGTGGGCGCCCCGTGCTAGCAGTGTCCAAGCGTTTTGTTTTTTTCCTTTTCATACTGCGCCCCCCCCCCCCAACCATGGCTCTGCGCCCCCCTTAGGGGGCGGGCCCCACACTTTGGGAAGGTCTGATGTATACAATGCCAGTGGTCTTTAAGAAGCCTAAATTGAACGCAGAGCTGTTATGCTAGCAGCTCCATACTAGTGGGTGTAGTGTTTTATGAATCACAGTTCAAAATAATCCTTATTTATCTTGGTGAAACGCCTCAGCCGCTCATCATCTGTCCAAAACAAGCTGTTTTAGCTCGCTTCCCTTTACGGCCACCCTCCCTCATTGGCTGCCTCCTGTAAATAAAAGGCTTGAAAAGCAGCTGCTGTGCTTGCAACCAGAGCTGTGTGCCTGAGATAACTATTTTAAGTATATCCCAGAGTAGAAAAAATGTATGTATCATATATCAAAAAACAGATATATAATTAAACTGGACCTATAAAAGCATTGTTGGTTCAATATAGTGTGAAAAATACAGCCTTTCCAGGCTTAAATCTGACTCCAGCATGCCAGCTGTTAAACCACTGCTCTTCTCTCAAGTATAAAAAATAAAGTGGAACGCAAAAGTTTTCCTTCTAACCATGAACTTTGAAGCTGCTTCCTTCGTCCTATGCTGGGAAAAGACTTTCACCACAAAGCTGACCCACTTAGTGGATCTATCAGTGTGTGATTAGGTTTGATATGACACATGCCATTGGCTCTGCTAAGCCGGTACTTGGTGCTGATTGGTCCACTGGGCATGCTTAAGTGAATTGAGGTCAGAGATAGGACATTATATGGTGGGCTGTGGGCTGGGAAGGTTCAGAGCATGATGTCAAAACCCAAATCAAATAGATTAGCATGCAGTTTGATGCACAAACTTCCATCCTCAAGTACACACTAAAGTCCTTCCCTCTCATCAGTGTCAAACAGCAAAAGCGGACGTGGAAATTTGCTTAACCTTGGAGTAATGAGGAGAGGGTAGATTAGAAGGCTCATCTAAATGATGATCATTGTCAGTGCTGCACTCGCTATTCATGTTTTTTAATTTATTTTATTATTTTTTTACTCTACTGACAGCATCACCAATATTATGCCGTTATTTTCCATTTTTCATCATCTTCCACTGATGGTCTCACATTTCTGTGGCAACCTTTGCTTGGAGCTAAGAAAAAAAAAAGCAATATTTTAAGAACAGTAGAAGCAATTTGTATTAGAGGCTGTTTGTTACCAGAGGTGTTATTGCACCTTTCATTACTTTAGCTTGCAACCTGGGGATTTTGATACAATTTAAAATGTACATGTAATGCTTGTTATGCACATGTTCTTTCTCTGCTCACAAGTATTTAATGCCACATTTGAATTCTGGGGGGATGGTGAATCTGTGTGTGTGTGTGTGTGTGTTTTTTAGAGTAGACCAAACATTGGACAGTGTGAATACATGTGTGTATGGGGGGTTGTCTGATAGATGTCAGGTTAGTCAGGTGTTAGAGGAAGTGAGGTCCCTGGTCGACTCCCTTATTTCCTGTCTGTCAGGAGGAACAAATCACCACGTTTCCACTGCCACCTGACACTTTGTTCGCTGTATGTGTGTGTGTGTGTGTGTTGGACTGCAAGAGAGTTTGTGTGTGTATCTAACTGTTTCTGTGTGCATGCTTGGTATGTGAAAGAGATTCTGGTCTTGACAGGACTACAGAGTACATACAGTATGTGTTGCTGCCCGTGCACATTGTTTTTGTGTGTGTGTATGTGTGTTAGACTGATGCTAACCCTCTATCACGCCTAAGTGTTTCTTTCTCAAAGCCGAAGAGGTGGCAGTTTAAAAGAAACAACAAAAGTTCCCTAATGGAAGATAATCACCTGTGTGTTAGTCTGTGTGTGTGTGTGTGTGTGTGTATAAAAGTAAAGTACATCTTTTCTAGCTTTTTTGTTCAAAAGCGCACACACATAAACCCACATGAGCGCTAATATGGCTCTTTTTTGGTGAGTCAATGAGGTTGTTGTAAAGAGCTCAGTCATGCCATGATCCCTACTCTACTACAGTTCTACATGGGGCGATTGTGGCTCAAGAGTTGGGCGTTTGCCTTGTAATTGGAAGGTTGCCGGTTCGAGCCCCGGCTCGGACAGTCTCGGTCGTTGTGTCCTTGGGCGAGACACTTCACCCGTTGCCTACTGGTGGTGGTCAGAGGGCCCGGTGGCGCCAGTGTCCGGCAGCCTCGCCTCTGTCAGTGCGCCCCAGGGCGGCTGTGGCTACAATGTAGCTTGCCATCACCAGTGTGTGAATGGGTGGATGACTGGATGTGTAAAGCGCTTTGGGGTCCTTAGGGACTAGTAAAGTGCTCTATAAATACAGGCCATTTACCATTACTATGAATGTGGAGAGTTAAAGGTATAAAACAGTCAACATATAGGATAAGGCGCAGATATAATTGCCAGAGGCGTTGTGCGTTTTTCTCTTTCTGCTCAGTTTGTGCTTCTGCCCAGTCAGAATGGTATTTTGTCTTTGTGAAAAGATGCATTTTGCTGGAGTTTTACCTCAAAAACATCCTTCAGAGCTTTGAAATGTGAACCAAGCGGGGTAGAATGTGGTTTTTCTCACTCTCTGTCTCTCTCTCTCTGGCGTCCTGTCTGTTTTGCTTCTTTTTGCTTTTCGTTTTTTTGGTGTTTGTTCTTCCAGTATCGTTCGTCTTCTTTTTGGTGTTGGATTCTCTCTTCCTTCTGTCTCTCTCTCTCCACGAGGATAAAATAATCTATTGCTGCAGGCCGCACAGGTGGAATGGAAGCTGTTTTGCTGTTTAGGCCTTGGTGTTTATTATGTAAGATGGGGGAGGAGGCTGCTATTGATCCACTCTGTGTATGTGTTCGAGGAGTTGGAGGACATCGCACGGAAACCTTATCTAGTATTTTTTTTCTATTTCTCAAGCGATTTATCGAAATCAAGCATAATGACTGCAAAACATGCACAGTTGGTGGTAATCGTAACGAAGCAAAAGACACAGAGATTGATTGGCCGACAACAAGACAGAGAAGTTCTTGTTCATGCATGCACTCTCAAGTGCTGCTTGTTATCTTAACTGCTAATTTATTAAGTGTCAACTCATACATGTAGTGTGTGTCCCCCTGTGGAGATTTCCTATTCACATACAGTGAATTGTGTAAGTTTAAGGGCTGTACGTCAGGGCTGACTGGCACATTGGACGATTGTTTGGTCGATACACTCTCATTTGACCAAAGTCTCGTTGGTCAGACAATCAGCAGTGTTTCTTTAATCAGGGGAAAAGTGCTACATCAATAGCCTTCAAGGACTGTGCACTTAGTTTTTGGAGCCTGAGCTTTGGACTTGCCCAACCTAATGAAACCTAATGAAACTTGCTAGATCTAAGTATTTTAATATTTACCTTTACATATACTTCAAGGTCAACTCCAGACTGTTTGACACCATACCACAAGACATTGGTGTGACCTCCCTGTGTTAAATGATATGGCTGTAACTCTGATGAACATTTTTTCTCAGTTAGTTGGTATTATATAACCAAAATATTGAAACTGTTAGTTAATGATCAGTAAGGAGGATGATTGTTAATTGCAGCTTTATTGTTTAAAGATGCTCGGTGCGGGTAGCTCATCACATCTGTCTATGATTCCTGTTGTTTTTCTTCAGTGAAAAAGAAATTACCAGCAATACTGATAATTTGATAAATCTGTTCATAAATCTGAATAAATTCAACATGGAACAGGTAAGTTGTACTATTAATCACAAATACTCTTTTTTTAACAGGCTATGTTGAAAACATGCATAGGAAATATTTCATATATAGTTATTTTGTCTTTCTGCAGCCCATATAAATATGTTAAAATCCAATATTATGCCTGGGTAGTCACAACTTTAATATGTGACATCCACCCAACAGAGAGCATAGTGAGGGACAGGCAGGTTTGCTGAACAGCTGCTGCATAGAGGAACCAAATCAGCTCACTGTCAGGAGGGAAATTCTTCTCCTGGTCTGAACCTGAAAATGATTTTTTATGTTGTATAGTGGAGCGTCTGACATTTGGCTTTAATGTTAAACACTTGTTATTGGAATTAAATAGGACAGTGACCTCTAAATTCAGGTTTTGAGCGGTTTGCCTTAGGGCTATAGCTGTGTCCAAAGGTAATTAATTAATAATGCATTGTTCAAATTTGGTAAGGATCTAATTGAGATCAAGCCACAAAGAGTCAAAGCAAGACTTTCTAGTGGTTGCTGTGCACATTATTGCCAGTTACACACTAATATAATGCGACCTCTGGCTATTGGGAAACCAAAATGGCTATTAGCAGTTGTTGTCAAGGAGAGTTATTGTCAGTGGTGAGGAGTGACAGTGCTTGCATAGCAGCTTGGTAAGACCTCACAAACTGTGGCATATGGTCTTGAGTCTGATTTCGCAATATTCTGCAATATTCTTTGACAAAATCATAATGTATAAGGTGTGATTTATTTATTTATGGTAAACAGTTACTGAAGTCAGTAAATTAACAAATAAGCACCAGAGTAATTGAGTTGTTAGGTACAGCCATAATGCTGACAGGTCTGTTTTTCTATTCTACTTAATGCTGAACTTTTGTTTTAGTATTCTGAAGGTGGTACTTTTACTTTGTGAAGGATCTCGTTACAGTTCATCACTGTTAAGCTGCTAAAGAAACAGGTGTTTGCAGGAGTTGGTACCAGAAAAAGGAATCGACATAGAGTGAACAGCAGACTTTGCATTGATATTCACGAGGTGAACAAAAAAACAGCTCCGTCTATATAGTTCTACTTGATGGTCAGATGCAAGTAAGAGGTAATTTTAGACCAACTAGTGGGCCTGCAGCTCTTGTTTGCTCATTGTCAGACATGTATGGTTAATTTATCTTGTTGTTCTTTGAACCACTGTATATTGTGAGATGAAAAAAATGGTTGTTTATAAAAATTTAACGAAAGAATAATAAATATATATGTTTTTTAGTCTTCCTCTTGTACTCTATATATTTATTGTATAATGGAAAGTAGGGCTGGGCGATATGACCCAAAATTCATATCTCGATATTTTTTAGCTGGATGGCGATATAAGATATATATCTCGATTTTTTTTTTTAAGCCATAAAGTAAGAACAAAAAGAGAGTTCTTAGTCAAAGCTGTGTCCCAGATGTCACACAGGCACTTTTATTAACATTCAGCATAGATGTACATGAAAAATTACTCAAAATTAAATTATGAGCATTCATTAAATAATAATGCTCCATAAATAAAAGAAAACAAGGTTGTTTTTGTGCTAAACAAAGAGCTCACAATTGTGCAGTCAAAATGTAAACTAAAAGACGCTGAGCGTAATAACAAAGACAGACA